>NW_021703778.1:82122153-82227321 GCF_005190385.1 Monodon monoceros
AAATATATAACATATTATATAACATAATTATATATAATTATAATTATATATAATTAATTATACAGTTATGTTTTTAATTTTTTAGACATAATGCTTTGCACACTTAACAGGCTACAGAACAGTGTAAACATAACTCAAAGGCACTGAGAAACCAAAAAATTCATGTGACTCACTTTATTGTGATATTCGCTTTATGGTGGTGGTCTGGAACCAAATCTGCAATATCTCCAAGGTATGCCTGTAATCTATGAGGCTGGTACAACCATTGGTAGTCTTTGGGACAGTAAAGAAACTAACTTGATAAGAAGAGAAAAAAGAAGTCAACAGTGCCTGCCATGTGCCAGGAACGATGCTAGGTGTTTTCACATCCTATCATCTTTGACTGCAGGTCTGCTCATACCCAGGGCTGGATAGGGCCTAGATACTCTGTAGGCTAATGCTCAGAGGAGTCTCAAGATGAAAACAATATGTGAAGAAAATCACAATGGTAGCCGGGCAGGAAGGAAAGGTTAAATTCAAAGAGGGCAACAAGACTCAGTCACCTTAAGGAAAAGTGATAAAGACTCATTTAGGGTGAAGCCCTTACTTGTGGAGATACAGGTAAAAACACAAGAGATTTCTTCCCAGGAGGACAAGCAATTTGGACTAAAGAATGAAGAAAGTTTGGCTTTGCAGACATCACCATCACCCAGCCACAGTCAACCCTGCTGTGTTCTTCAACATCACTGTCCACGGTGAGCCCTTGGACCACGTCTCTTTCAAGCTGTTTGCTGACAAAGTTGCAAAGACAGCAGAAAACTTTCATGCCCTGACCACTGGGGATAATGGACTTCGTTGTAAAGGTTCCTGCTTTCACAGAATTATTGTGGGTTGTATGTGCCAGGGTGGTGACTTCACAGGCTATAATGGCACTAGTGGCAAGTCCATGTGTGGGGTGAAATCTGATGATGAGAGTTTCATCCTGAAGCATACGGGTCCTAGTATCTTGTCCATGGGAAATGCTGGAGCCGACACAAACTGTTCCCAGTTTTTCACCTGCACTGCCAAGACGGAATGGTCGGATGGCAGACCTGTGGTCTTTGGCAAGGTAGAAGAGGGGCATGAATATTGTGGAAGCTACGGAGTGCTTCAGTCCAGGAATGGCAGAACCACCAAGTAGCTCTTTAATGCTGACTACAGACAACTCCAATAAATTTGACTTGTGTTTTAACTTCCATACCATTCCTTCTATAGCTCAGGAGTGTACCCCACCACCTTCATCTGCTCACTCTATCCTATAATCTTTGTGCTGTCTGAAAATACTCAACATCTATTCATGTGCTGCAGCTCTTTGGGTTCTATATTTTCCTTATTCCTCTCCAAGTCTAGTTGGATTGCATAGTTAAGTTTATGATTATGAAATAAAAACTAAATGAGAAAAATGAAGATAAAGTTTTGAGTCTGGCCTATTTAGAAAGGTGGCACCTTGGTAAAGATAAAAAAGATGGGAAGGCGAAAAGCAAAACAAGTTTCATTTGAAGAGTTTAAGGGGAAGAGCGAAACCTAAGTACCCTCTTCTAGATCCTGTACACATGTGTGCAGATGGCAGAAAGGCAGACAAATCAGTTTTTAGTACATGTGAAAAACTAAACATCTAAATTTAAATCAAGCTATGGGTTTCAGTGCTTTACTAAATAATATATTACTCCACCTATTGATTGCCTGCGGCCAGCGAAAGGTGGGTTAGCCAGGGGGAAAGGCGGCTCTCAGCTTTCCATCCTACTGAAAGCCTTCTCAGGAGGCTGGGCAGGGGCAGTTTTGAATTTATGCTCTTAAATAACCTGTAGGTATTCTCTTACTCTAACTTGAAACTCTCAATCTCTCATTTCTTAGTTTTCCAACTCTTTGGGCTCAAGCATCAAATCTTTTTTTTTTTTTAAAGAATCAAACATGCTATAGCTTCTCCAGTAATTCAGCATTCTTGCTTGGTCAAAGGACAGCTCTGTGGATAAAACTGGAGTTTGTGCTCTTATTAACTCTGTCATGTTAGGTTTCTCTGGCCTAGAGATGTGGAAATTCAGGGGCAGGGAAAGTACACCATGGAGCTGAAAGTCTATCCCACATGACCCACTCTGTAGGCTAGTCAGCATGGGGTTATTTTAAGCACAGGTAAGTCTAGATTTGCCTAAGTATGGTGATTTTTATTTGGGGATGGGTGGGTGATGGAGAATAAAGGGAGTGTAAATATCCAGATTGCACATAAAGCCTTTCTTGGATTCAAGTCTTGCTTTAACCACAAGTGCTTATAAAATCTGGTATTTTCTCTCCACACACTTCAGGATGGGACTTTTGTTAAGCTGTGCCACACTATATATTAAGTATTCTTAAAGCTCCATTGTTACAACTGGCATGCAAGTAGTGGGTTGTCCCAAGTTCCTGTATATTGCAAACTTGGCATGTTCTTGGGAAGAGAAAGGAGAAAGCATTGAGTGACTGGACAGGCTGCTCAGTGTTTCTACCTTGCACTTAGTCCATTTCCTGAGCTGTGTTGCTGTTGCTTCTGAGGGTGGAATAGGGATATAGGCGGGAGGAGGAGAGAGGTAAGTGTGTTAGGACTGAGCACCACCATCCCCCACCAGCTTTACTGAGATATAATTGATGCATAACATTAAGTTTAAGGCTCATAACATGATGATTTGATATAGGTTTATATTGCAAAATGTCTACTGCAATAAGTTTAGTTAACACACCTATCACCTCACACTCACCATTTTTTCTTGTATTTTTTTTTTGTGGTGAGAACTTTTAAGATCTATTCTCTTAGTAAGTTTCAACTATGCAATACAGTATTAACTATAGTCACTATTCTGTACATTAGATCGCCAGAACTTATCTAGCTTATAACTGAAGGCTGTACCCTTAGACACCTTCACCCATTCCTCCTTCTTTCATCACATCCCCTCCCCTTACTCTACGCCTGGCAACCACATATCTACTGTTTCTAAGAGTTTGGTTTTTTTAGATTTCAAATTTAAGTGAGATCATACAGAATTTGTCTTTCTCTGACTTACTTCACTTAGCATAATGCCCTCAAGGTTAGCATAAAGTCCTCAAGGTTGACCTCTTAATTTATGTTCTGAAAGTGAGATGAGAGTATCAGTTCAGTATCTTGAACAGTAACTGACACAAATATATGTAATAATGGTCAAATGAATTCTTGCAGAACCAAAGGTTGGTGAGTTAGGTCTAGAATTTTATCAGTTCATTGCTTCATGGTTTCCTTTAGGTGCAACAAACCTTTAACTCCTGCTTTGGGACTCTAGCGGCCCTAAGAGGAAAGGAGAGGACAAAGACCCCAGAAATCTTCCACATTTTCATATATGTTTGTCCACCTGTTGTGCCAAGCTTTCACTACTAAAAGGAAAACAGCATGGAGGAAAAGGTGGTCAGGTAGGTCTGAGAAGCAGCATGGTATGGTAGAAATAAAACATGAATTTTGGGAGACAGACCAAATGGGGGGAAGATTCCAATTATGCTATTTTCTACCTGTGTACTACTTATCCAGAGTTTACATTTCCCTCATTTGTAAAATGGGGATGACACCTACCTTTGCAGAGATTAAATGAGAAAAATCTACAGGAAAGCATTTAGTAGCTGCTAAATAAATGCATGGTAAGTGAAGTCCAATTCATGTTCATGGCCAGCATTTAAATTTCCACGCTTAAGAAGACATTTAAGTTGAAGATTCTTTATATGTTAATTTCAGCAGGTAAAATTATGAGTCACTAGTTATACACAATGATAAATTACTTTAACAATTTTTTAGTACAGAAAATGTCAACATATTCAGAAGTACAGAACAACACAAAGAACCCCCAAGTATCCGTCATTTAGCTTCTCCAATGATCATACCCTAGACCACTATTACTTCCTTGATACTGCCAACAATTTACACCCTGTTGCAACACCACATTCTTTTGAAACAAACCCCAGATATCATGTCTAAAAGACTCTGGATTAAAAAACGTAATCATAATACTATTATCATAACAAAACACCAAAGTTCAATAAAAGTAATATGTTTTCTTGGTATCATCGAATATCCAATCAATCACCAGTGTGTACCACTACTTACAGCCCATCAAGTGAATGAGTTTAGGCCTGCATTTATATGCCTCTTATTCAAACTCAAGAGACAGAAGGATTCCAAAATCTAAGCCACTCCTGAGATGCAAGTTAACATTTGGGTATATTAAATAAATGGAAGGATTCCCCAATAGTCACCTGCCATGCCTAAAGAGGTAACAGTTTCCAAATTTTGCAGGAACTGCACAGACAATATGTTGGTTGTACTTAATTTGACGAAAGACGTGACACTATTAATAATCATCACAATTTTTTTTGGATGGACCTTTATGAATCTGTGGAAAACTAAAAATACACTTAGTCAACTTCGGCTGCCATAACAAACTACCATAGAGTAGGTGGTTTAAACAACAGAAATTTATTCCTCACAGTTCTAGACGCTGGGAAGTCCAAAACTAAGGTGCTGGCCATTTCAGTTCCTGGTAGGAAGCTCTATTCCAGGCTTGCAGATGGCCTCCTCACTGGGTCCTCACATGGCCTTTCCTCTGTGCTTCTGAGCTCCAGCTGGGAAAGATCTCTCTCATCCTCTTCTTATAAGGCCACAATCCCATTATAAGGGCCCCACTATCATGACCTAATTTAACCTCAATTACCTTACAAAGGCACCATCTCCAAATACTATCACATTAAGGGTTAGGAGTTATGAATATTTTGGGGGGAGAGGGGGAGACACAAACATTCAGTCCATAACAAGCCTACAAATTTGTAAAATGATTTAGAAGTGCCAACAAGGACCTAATGTATAGAACAGGGAACTATATTCAATATCTTGTAATAACCTATAATGGAAAAGAATCTGAAAAAGAATATATATATATATATATAACTGAATCACTTTGCTGTATACCTGACACATTATAAATCAACTATACTTCAATTTAAAAAAATGTTACAAAAACAAAAAAAGTCTGAAAAGCCAGTAAGCTAGCATACCATATTGAACTCTGTTTTTTCCTCTGTAAATTACCTTGGCTCCAAGTAACTGAGATTATCATTCCTGGAAATCTTTCTTCACACTCTAACATAAAGCCCAGTGCAGGTGGACCCCACAGCCTAACAGCTCTATTTTCTCCCTCCCTGTGCCACTTCAGCACTGAAGCAAAATTAAATAAAAATCATTTTCAGCTCCTATCATATCAGGGGAATTTTCCATGAAATGAGTAACTCCCTCCCTCTTACCAGGTTGATTCTCTGTAATTCAAACAAAGGCTGAAGGATCTTTTTAGATACTGCTAAGCTTGCAAATTTGCCACACACACACACAAAAAGAGTAGGTGGAGCTGTTTGTAGTCATTCTTGGCACTTTTCCAGGTTTTTGCTGGCTGCTTCCACTGCATAAGCAGCCATGTTTTTACTAGTCGTGGGTGTGTAGCTGCAGGATCTGCAGCAAATAATTTGTGTCCTGAACAAACTGTGTAAACCAAATCTCATTTCCCCCAGTTTAACTAAATGATTCTGTTACTGGTCCTGAAAATATTAGGTAGGACTTGAAATAATCTACCCTTCAAAAGTTCACAGGGAAATATCCAAAAATTCGGTAATACTCTAGTCTATCAGCAATGCTGTGGAGAAACATTTGGTACATGGAGGGCAATACGGCAGTACCTATTAAAATTAAAAATACACATATGCCCTTTTGCAGAGTAATTCCAGTCTGGGAACTGAGATGAGACATGCTTAAATATACAAGAAAAGATGTGTGTACAACGATACCCATCCAAGCACTAATTAGAATATAAAAGATTAGAAACTCATGTTCTGGACTTCCCTGGTTGCGCAGTGGTTAAGAATCCACCTGCCAATGCAGGGACATGGCTTTGATCCCTGGTCTGGGGAGATGCCACATGCCATGGAGCAACTAAGCCCATGTGCCACAACTACTGAGCCTGCGGGCCACAACTACTGAAGCCTGTGATCCTAGAGCCCGTGCTCCACAGTAAGAGAAGTCACTGCAATGAGAAGCCCACGTAATGCAACTAGAGAAAGCCTGTATGCAGCAATGAAGACCTAACGCAGCCAAAAAAAAAAAAAGAAAAAAGAAAAAAGAAACTCATGTTCTTCAATTGGATAATGACTGGTTAAATAATCTGCAGGGGTAAGAAAAAAGGATGCATTTTATGCATTTATACGGAAAATCCCAAGATGTCTTAAGTGCAAAGTGCAGAATATTGTATACGGTATCCTCCCTTTTATATAAAAATGGGGAAAAATAACATGTAAAGGCATGAAAATAATTACACGTATAAGCATGAAGAAAAACTCTTGAAAAATACACAAGAAAGTAAGAGTAGAGGTTACCTTGGGGGTGGGAAATGTATAGATGGAAGACAGTGATGATGTTTAAAAAGTTTTTTGCACCTGTGGGTGGATTATCTATTTTAACAAATCTGGCTGGAGGCTGTAACCAACCAACAATTAATTGCCCACTGCCTTAAAACAGAAAGAAAGAAAATCAGGTTGCCCAAATGCAACCTTTACTCTGGGGTGTAAAATATAAGGTTGAGTGAAGTGGCTGTGCCTAACCAATTCCTGGAAATCAAAGTTCTCGGTGCTCCTAAGCAATTCTGAGATCAGTGACTATGCCAAAGAGTTTCACTTGCTTATTGGAGGTCTTCTCTAGAACTTGGAAAGAGGGAGTAGATAAAGACAGAACACATCATGCTCCTGCAATCAAGTTAAAATTCCTCAACAGTCTGTTTTCCAAAAACGCACACATTATTCATCTGTAAATCTAAAAACACACAGTAAGAAACCAGTAATTGTATTGTGGCGGAACATTCTTCTTTTACTTATTTTTAATGTTAAGATGCTATTCTAAGAGTAAATAGTTTTAGTAAACCTAGCAGGGAAAAGTCTTCCTCGTAGATACAGTGGATTACTCTAAATTTTGAGGAGATATTGCTGCTTTCCAAAAGGCAAGTGTTTATCACCAGCAAAATTATCTTTCATTCTAAGTTATAATGTCCTTGGCTGGCAAAGCCATCTTGATCTTTTCCCTTAAAATTTCAGGTGACTGAAAATGCCCTGTGAACAGTGAACACTATTATATAACATTTCAGCGTTTTCCAATGTGAAGGACCCATACCATTGGTGATATGCGAGATGGTTCTTGGCAGTATGCGAACAAAGCAGCAAACAACAATGAATCACGTATGAGTTATTCCCGTTTCTTTCATGCTTTGGCATGATTTAACGCACTTGGCAAAAAAGTACCTAGCTAGGCTTTAATAACTGACTTTGTTTTCATTATACTAGTTTTCACAGTTACCACCTTGACTTTTTTCTTATTGCCAGAGGTCTAGCACACGAATGTTTGTCTGGATTAACCATGCTCACAGAAGCACAACAAATATGACAGTACAGGCACTGCTTTATGTTCCAGAAACCCTTGGTCGCAAATCACAAAAATCCAATGGTCTTTTCTCAGGGCATATCTTTCCTTGACTCAAATTCTCCCCATGGACTTAGATACTTGGCTCTACAGGCATGGTGTATTGCACCATACAAGCTGGAGTCAAGCTGGTTTTAAACGCTGGTTCTTTACCTTACTGTGAGTCTACAAAGTCAGTCTACCAAATGAAGCTCAACTGGCTACCCTGGAATTTGAGGGGAATAAACGAGATAACAAATAGAGAACAGCTGGCACACAGTTCAACAGGTGCTCAGTAAGTGCGGATTTCCTCTTTTTCCTTTACCTCTCTCCTTCTTTGTCCTCAGTACTGTTTTTCTATATTCTCTTCCAATGATCGTATTCACGCCCATGGCTTTAATTATTACCCTTATGTGGGTAATTTCTAATTTCTGTCACCAATTCTGACACTTTTTTCAGAGTACCAAAACTTAGGTTCTAAATCTGTTTGAAAATTCCACCTTGATGTTCTGGCATGATCTTAAACTCAACATGTATAAAATAGAGTTTAAATAAAATCTTTCTCCAAATCATTTAGTTCATGCTATCACCATAACCTCCATCACTCAGACTCAAAATATCAATCATCCTAACTCCTTCCCCCTTTCCCATCACATCCAATTGAACATCAGTAAAAATTTTATATGACATTTCAATAGCTTACGAAGTGTTATAAACAAAACAAAAATGTACGTTTTATCAAACCCCCCTCAGCCCCAGGTGGGAAAAATGATATTAAGGCAAGTTAGGAGATACACCCAGGTCATTAGCTAGAGAGTGGTTAGTCTAGATGAAAAACCAGTTAAGTCCTGAACTTGGGACTCCTCACTCCAATTGCTATGCTCTTTCACCATCTCATACTGCCTCAAGTTTTGCAGCATTTTTTTGCATCTGTCTCTCCTCTCCTTCACCACTGCCAACCCCAGAATTCAAGCCTGCCTTATCTTTCACATCCGTAACGCTTGGCTCAGTAAGGTAATAGTTGGTAGTCTGTATCCAGCATGGGATATTTTTTCTAACTTGTTAACTTCAGCAAAAATTTTAAAACCATGAAATACATAATACATATACTGAAAAGTCATCCACCTCAAAACTGACAGCTCAATGAATCACAAAGTGAACATCTATGCAACCCCCACTCACGTCAAGAAACAGAACGCTGCTAGCACCCCAGAAGCACCCCTACATACCCTCCCAAGCATTACTCCCCCACCCAAAGCTAATCATTTCCTTTCTTTTCTTCATAGATTTTACTACCTAAACCTGTATCCCTAAATCTAGTTTGGTTTCATGTGTTTTCTTGAACTGTGAATTTTCCAAAATGGCTATACCAATATACATTCCCACCAACAGTGTACAGTTTCATTTGTTCCAATACTTGACATTTTGTTTTCCATTTTAGCCATTATTGTGGGTGTGCCACAGTATCTCATTGTGATGTCAATTTGCATTTCCCTAATGATTACAGAAGTCGAGCACCTTTACATGTTTATTGGCCATTTAGATATCCTCTTTTGTGAAGTGACTTTAAATCTTACCAATTTTTCTGTTGGGTTGTCTCTATTTTTTACTGATTTGTGGGAGTCTATAAATTCTGAATGGCAGCAAAACAGACATATTTCTATTGTAGAAATGAATGCATTTGTTGGATGCTATTAGAATACCACTAACTCCTCTTACTCTGCAGAACCCCAAATTCACTAATGACCCTCTGGGAGGTAATGCAGTCAACTTTGTGCATTCTCTCTAAACCAATGTAGAGTTATTGTGCCATGGAATCTGCTAGATACTTGGAATATAATGTCAAAAAAAGTGATTAGGGACAACAGCTTTGAAAAGAGACCTGTATTGGAATCCTGTCTCTAACATTTACCAGCTTGGTGACTTTACGCAAGTTATTTAAACTGTTTTAGCCTCAGTATCCTCTGGAAAAATGAGGCTAATAATACCTATTTTAAGAGTTGTTATGAGGGTTAAATGAGACAATAATATGTAACAGGTTTTGCAGAGTGGCTGGCAAACAGGAACATTTAATAAGTGGTAGCCATTATAAATTTGGTTATTTCCATGTAGCCTGCCATTTCGGTATAGTGGGAGAAACTGAGTAGATGTCCATTCCCCTCTTAGCCATTATAGTTCTCACTATAAAGTTAAAAAAAAAAAAAGGCACTGGATTTAGATTAGTCTTCTGGGAACTTGGTCCTTCTGACTCCCTTCATCAGAGTGTCTCTAGAGCAGTGCTTCAAAAATAATCTGTGGTGGGCTTCCCTGGTGGCGCAGTGGTTGAGAGTCAGCCTGCCGATGCAGGGGACACGGCTTCGTGCCCCGGTCCGGGAAGATCCCACATGCCGCGGAGCGGCTGGGCCCGTGAGCCATGGCCGCTGAGCCTGCGCTCCGCCACGGGAGAGGCCATAACAGTGAGAGGCCCGCGTACCGCAAAAACAAAAACAAAAGCAAAAATAATCTGTGGTGAAAGATCATAGACACTTCTATAAAATATAAAAATAAATTAACTAGAGAAGGGAAATAAAACAAAGGCATATACAAGATACAACAATACAAGCCCCCAATTTTTATTAGAACCATAAACATAAAATTAGTGTAACACTAATTGCTATAAAAGTTTCTAAATTCTTACTCTCGATTTCTGTAAATGCCTTGGACCAATAACAAAGGGTTTAGAGATTGGCGGTGGCCCGTGGCCCATACTTTCAGTAGCACTGCTCTAGCACACTGACAAAAATCAGACTTCTGAATTTGAAGGGCTGAGGTAGGTCCTAGAATGTGGAGACTCTACTGAAGGGTTGCTCTTGGTTCTGAGTCATCAGTTGGTCGCCTACTGGACTTTTTCTAGCCTTAAGCACAACGCTGTGTTACTCCTTAGCTTAAAAACGACCCACTGTTCCCTCTATCTTAAAGGGTAAGATCCCAATCCTTTAACATGGCATCAAAGGCCTTCCAGGCTGGTTCCACACAACTTTTTTGGTCTGATTTTCCATTATTCTTTATTCTAGTAGACCTGCACTGTCCAATATAGTAGCAACTAGCCACAAGTGGCCATGGAGCAGTTGAAATGTGGCTAATTTAGGAAGTAAAATTTTAATCTTAACTTTAATTTAAAATAAAAAATCTTATACATAATTCAATTACTGCAAAACTTTTGAAATATGTTTGGAATGATTCGAGTATGTGAATCTACTTTTTCAGCTGTAAATTTTATGAAATCAATTATTGTGATATGCTATAAATGTAAAAAGCAACCAGATTTTGAACACTTACTTGGTAATGAGAAAAAGAATGCAAAATATTTAATACTTTTAAATATTGATCACATATGAAATGATACTATTTTGGATATATCGGGTCAAATAAGATTTTTTAAATTTTTTTGTTTTCTTTCACTTTTTTAATGTGGCTACTGTAAAATTACATATGTGGCTTGTGTTATATTTATATTGGACAGTGTTGGCCTAGACAATCATGCCCCAAACCTAGGAATCACTCTTAATTTTTCCCTTTCCCTGTTTGATTCATTAGCAATATAGGTCGGGTCTAATCACAAAATATATCTTCAATGCATCCACTTTATCTCTACTGTTACTATCCATGTTACTCCATACCTTAAAACCCTTCAGTGGCTTCTAGAGCTCTGAAACTTACCAAGGCTGCAGACTTCATCTTCTACCATTCCTTTCTTTGCTCTCTAGACTTTAGCCACATTGCCTTTCTTGCTTTCTCACCAAAGATTTTGCCTTACTATTCCCTTTGGTCTTGAACACTGCCCTCAACTTATTCCCATTCAGGTCTTAGCTCAAAGAATACCTTCTCAGAGAGGCCACTTTTTTTTCTGGCTGTGCCACACGGCTTGCCAGATCTCAGTTCCCCAACCAGGGACTGAACCTGGGTCACAGCTGTGAAAGCCCAGAATCCTAACCACTAGGCCACCAGGAAACTCCCAGAGAGGCCATTTCTGAACAATCTTCAAAATTATGCCTGCTCCCTCTTCCCAGAGAAATGCTTCATCCAAATACCCTTTTATTCTCTTCATAAAGGATATTATGTGATATTACCTTTCCTCTTCTTTTATAAAACTTGTTTATAGTCTGTTCCCTCCACGGAAACAGGAGCAGGAACCTTGTTGGTCTTGTTCCTGCTTAATCTGTTCTAATGTGTAGAACAGTGCCAGTGACAGTTGCTCTCGAGACAACTTACATGAAAGAATACCTAAGTGCCTACTAGACATACAATCTCAGTGAAGACATCCTCCTAAATGCTCCCTCAACACACTTGGGAGTCATCTTTGACATCTTTTCAGTCATTCCGTATCCAGTCAACCAAATCACCAAGCTCTCAACATCTTTGGTCATATTCTTCACTCCTGTTTGCCACTATCTCAGTCCAAGTCATTACTCTCTCATAGACTGCTGTTTTCTCCAAACTGTTTTCTTTGCCTCTGACTTCTGCATGACAGTGATCTGTCTAAAATACAAATCCAATCTGATTATGCTTCTACTTAAAATCTTTCAATGCCATCCTCTTAGCTCTCAAAAGCTAATTTCTGCAAATGGCATTCAAGGCCTTTATGACTAGACCTCTTCAGACACATCTTTAGGCATTCCTGAAAAAGCATTATCTTCTTCGCCCAACAATTTCTCCAGAGTTTTCCTTTTAACCTTTGCATTTGTTGCTTCACCTGTCTGGAAGGTTCTTCCCCGACTCCCTTATTAAAGCTAATTGCTTCTCCAGTCCCATTCCATGCCTCCCTGACAGGTAAGTAACGGATTCCTCCTATATAAAATTTCACAGCATTCAGCAGTTTACCCTCATTATACTACTGATGATGCCTACTTACTTGTCTGCATTCTACAGCATAAGATTAATGAGGGCAAGGATTCTACAACCATTAGCTGAATGTTTACTCAGATAAATTCAATGTTAAAGAGAAGCATGTGACTATCGAAAGAAGCACTGAAAATATTAAATTGAAAGAAAAATAGAATACGGCTCCTATGCCATTCACTTTGTTTCTATTTTAGGCACAACGCTTTAATAAGTTACATAAAGACTTTACAAATCTCTACATCAATAACACAAAAGGGTAAGTGGAGAAAGACTGTTTATCTGAGGCCACCCAAAATCTGTAGACAACATGTTATTTCATTTGTTTGTAAACTCTTCTAGATTAAAATCTTGGCGCTCTCTCACATATTCCCAATTCCTAAATATAGGAAGCCAAAAATTGTACGGTTAGAAGGTTGGAAAAGTCATTCCCAGGCTCATCTGTTAAAAACATTACCAGTGTGGTGGGTATTTTAGCAAAATCATCACAAGTAATTTAAACTCCTAAGACTCTTTGTAAATCACCATCCACAAATAAACTTTTGCTGCTTTCTTAATAAAATACAACACAACAAAAATCTTGACATTTCAGCCACGGAAAAACAAGACTTCTACCTCTGAGGTGACAGTAATCCAAGGGAATTCGGCGAGCAGTTACGAAAAGTCTACGAAGTATAAGGCATCAAAAGAATGTTTAAGAAAAAAAAAAAAGGCGGGGGGTGGCTACAGGAATATGTACGTTTTCGTCACGAACTTGACTTGCTCAGTTTAGGTGAAGTGGAGAAATAACATCTGTAGTTCCTCCCCTTGTACCTCAACAGCGACTCTTGTCCCAGTCAGCCTAGTGGAATCTAGGGCGGCTTCAAGTTAAATCCTAGCTTTCTCACTGCCCTTCCGTCTCCCAGGACTCTGCTAGATGTCTCAGCTTAATCTGGAAGGAGTCAGGATTCCCCATCTCTCAGCTTTCATGCCGAAGACATAACGTTAGCACACGCACTTCAGCCTCCCACTCCTAGCCCCGCAGAAAGTGGCGGGAAGGCTAGGTGGCCGGCCTGCAGCCCCGCCGCGCACATGGCCGGCCGCAGCTCCTACCCCCGTGCCGCGCAGGCGCCGGGCGAGCCGGGACTTGCGGTCGCCGACAACGGATCATTCCGCCGCTTTCTTTGTGTGGCTCAAGTTCTAGAGATGGCATATTTTCCTCCCCTTTGTTAAAAAGAAAAACCAGGCCGTCTCGCCCCCTTCCTCCCGCCGGAATGGGATCGGGGAGTGGGTGGGAGAGGGATCTGCTGACCAGGGCAGGGGCGGAAAGGCTCAGAAGAGGGGCTGACGAGGGCCGGGTACGGGAGGGATGCTGGGAGCTTTGACTCACTCGCACACCATGTGTCCCTCCGCGCGCAGCACGGGGGACTTTTCGGTGGGGATTTTGGGCGCCGACCAGACGCGGCATTTTCGGAAAATAGCGCCTTGTGCAGCTGAAGCGCTTTGTGTTTAGCTGGGCCGCGTCAGCCCGGCCGGGTACGAGGCGTCTCGGGTCCCCGAACCACCTCCTGCTGCTCCCCGGTCGCCGCTCCCGAAGCTTTTCCAGGTCAGTGCGGGTCTGTGTAGGGCCCTGTTACCACCGGATGTGGAAGTTGATCTCTTCGCTGGTAAAAAATAATTCCACTTCCCCCGGAACCCAGATCATCCCCGCGATTTCCTGTTTATTGCATTAAGGCGCCGGGTTTCCGGGGCTCTTGGCCCCGCTTATTCCGCGGGGGTCGGCGGGGTCGGCCTGGGCCCCCGCTCCGCCCGCGCCGCCGGCGCGCTTTGTCCGCTCGCACCCCGCTTCTGGGAGGGGCGGGCAGACATGGTGGCGGCCGCCGCCCCCTCCTCGGCCCTGGCGAGCTGCGGCCTCCCCGCGGCTCATAGCCCGGCCGGTCCCGAGCGGCCGCCCCGGGGCGGAATGGGGTCGGGCCGGGGCTTCGGGGGCTCTGCGGGAGGCGGGCGAGGGAGGGAGGGAGACAGGCAGGCAGGCGCGGCACGGCACGGCCTTGGCGCCCGCCGCCCCGGGAGCCGCCGCTCTCTTTGTCTGGGCGGCCTGATCGCACCGCCTGGCTCGCTGGAGCGGGGAAGGGACGGCGGGGGCGGCCGGCTTCGGGTGAGCTGTGCTGCTGGGCCCGCGGGGCCGGGTGGCGCTCGAGCCGCGGCAGGAGCGGCCGGCCCGGACAGGGTTAACAGGAGCGCCCGGCCGGTCCTACGCTGGGCCGCGCCGTCGACTGCCTCGGCCTTGGGGACTCGAGTCCCTGAGGGGACGAAGCCAGCCGCTCAGGATGCTGGGCACTTCTGTTCTCGGGACTTAGCCGCCGGGATCTGCGGGTGCAGGGCCTCGGGGAAGAAGTTGGGAATTTTGCCAGGTCATTTCTGCCTGGGCACAGTTAATCAGTGTGTATTTAGTGTGTTTCGTTGAAACTCTCCTACCGTGTTGAACCAGCGTGCCTAGCCTCAAGAGTGCATCGTGAAAACTGAAACCAAAGGAACGATATAGGCCTGCTTTGTGTGTGTTTTCCCACTTGAAGCCTGTTTTCAGTACACAGACTGTTGTTTTAAAGCTGATTGGACTGTGGCGAACAGACATCTGTTCAAAGGAGGGGCAGAGACCACAGTACTTCTGAAGGGGGCTTCGTAATATGGAAATATTTTAAGTGCTGTCTCTGGACAGTGATTTGCTGTCTCAATTCAGGCAAGTTACTTTCTGAAGTAGTTTTTATTTGGAAAATGGTTTGATGTAGTGAGTAAATGATCCTTGTACAGTAGTTTGCCATCCCAGAATTAAAGAAGCACCATAGTTTATTATGCAGAAGTTCGTGGTCAAAAGTTCTTTTTGCAGATATTTATCTCACACATAGACCCAGCCAGCTTACTTTAAATTTCTTCTCATTGACTTGTAACCATCGACCTTGACACTTCCACTTTCAGGCTCAGATTTTGAATTTAAGGAAACTAAAGACGGCTTTATCTTTTTTCTTTTCTCTCTTTTGAAGTATTTATTTTTCCAAAAATAACAAAAGAAAAATCCATTGCATGTTCACATCAGTGACCTTTTAGGCAAGAGTGACATTGTTTTGCATTTCTGCAAGTCTTTAATGTCAGGTTTAACAGAAGATAGCTAGATTCTTAAACCTACTTCTGCATTCAGTCTGATGTGGTGTCACACCATGTAACCACTGGAAAACACTGTATGCTCATGCCTTTTTTAAAAAACTAAAAAATGTGTCGTTTCTATCTTCTCACAAATCAAGTCAGGATGTTATTATACAAGACACACTTAAAAAATATGGATGAGAAGGTTGATTCCTGTGCTTTTTTCTTGGACTCCAACTTTTTTTCAGTTTGAGATTTAGAACATTTGAAAAAATTTTAAGTGATTAAACTTAATTTTTAATTCCACAACTTATTTTTAATGATGTACACAAGTAAACCATGAATTCCGTGTTAGATTTGCTTGTGAAAACTTGTATGTAAATGTAATTTTTGAAGATAGGACACTTTCAAAGCAATACAGGAGTGCCAGATTTAAAAGGAATCCTGCAGTGAAACCTTTGGTGAAACAGTGCTTTTGTATTGTAGTGTGTATACAAACTTAGAGTTAACTGTCTGTAACTTAGAGTTCGAATTGTCTATCTCTTTGAATCAATCTGGGTTTTCTAGGTTGGGGGGCAATTAAATTGTAGATGTGTGAAAATTTAAGGCCATACTTACTTTGGTTTAATGGTTTTGAAATGAAGCTAAATTCACTTCTAGTTTTGTGAACTTTAGTCTGATTCTGTCAGTCTGTAGTTCTGTTCCATCAACAGGAAGCATCTGGTCATTCTTCATGTAATTGTTAGAAAATGCCAGGTATATTTTTGATGTTTGCTATTCAAATGAAAATAAATAGATTGGATCTTGGTTTGTCCCCCTTACCCTCAACTCTAAGATATATTTATAATGGGCCTCATCGTCCATAGAATGGACTTTTTTTTTTGGCCCTTGAGTACCTCAAGTTAGAAATAGTAACAAGTAAAGCAAACAAGTTGTTAGGGATTCAGAAGTCATTGCAAGAAATTTTGACTCATGAATTAATTTTGAGGGTGCAGTGCCATTTTGCAAGTAGCTTGAGTGTGGATGGGCTCCATCTCGTCTCTGCAATTGCTAAAAAACAAACTGAAACAAAACCTTAGCGTTCAGGGCAACTTAGTTTTCTAATGAATCATTTCTTTGGTTCCAGAGCTTTCCAACTAGTAATCATGTTTCTACAGCACTAACGTGTCTACCTTAGGACAACGATAATTAGTATTATACTTAACTTTTTCTGAAGATGTTTGTTCCATCATGCTCTCTAGAAGGTCAGTTTATTAGTATTAGTGCCTATGTGTTACCTCATAATGTTGACAACAGTGCTCTGCACAGAGGAGATGCTTTGGTGCAGTCAACTGTCATTTCAGTCGCTGGTGGGCTAGTGCACTTTTATTTGGGCTGAGTATGTCCATAATGTAAGTGTAGAGGCTTAAGCATGAAGTGATTTCTCCACTGAAGGTAAATCCACATGCAGGGCCATTGATCTAGATTTCTAGAAATAGAAATCTAAAACTCTTAGCCCGAGTTCTCTTACCTTCTAATGGGAATGATTATAAAGGTTGGCAGTTAGGGCCCAAGATGCTAATGCACAAATAGAGAGTGTGGAAAAGACTTGATCATTTTAACTGTACATTTAATAAGAATAACACATAATTTTTTAAAAAGTAAATGTCATTTTGAAGTTGGTAGAACAGCATATAGAAAGAGCAAGGTGTTAACCCCACTTTACTTTTTACTAGTTGTGTTATACCTGGGGTATTATGTCAGATTTTCAGGTAGCATATGATATATCATATTGTAAGTGGGACCTTGCATCAATCAGTTCTCAAACTTTGTATCAGAATCACCTGGAGAGCTAATTAAAAAAAACCATGGAGGCCCAAGCTTAAGTAAGATAGGAACTGGGCCACTCTGTTTTTCTCACATTCCTTAGGTGACAGACAATCAGGTTTAAAAACCACTGAACTATAGAACATAGCCAGAGAATTCTGATCATGGGGGAAATGGAAAGGAGAAAAAGTTGAAAAACTGTGATGTTTGGCCCAAAAAAAAGGAGCTCATCTAAGAAATGATAGTAGTATTTAAATATTTGGAGGTCTGTCACACAGAAAAATCAGGTTTGATTTGACTAGAAAGAAGTAGGATCAAGGGGTAGAAGTTAGAAGGAGGCAGATTTCAGCATTCTTCCAAGAAAAATTTCCTCAAAACAGTAAAAATATAATGTGTTGTTTTGGGTGGCAGGCTGTCCCCTCCCACTGACTGTTAAAGTTAGGGATTCAAGGGTAGAGGAAATGATGTGCTGAATGAGGATTTGGGCCAGGTTTCGTTAAGTTCCCTACAAACTGAGATTTTATGAAATCCGTCTAGGTTTGCAGGTGCAAAAGTGGAAGAGCAAAAGCTAATTGAAACAAGCTGGTTAGCTTAACTGGATCATAGTTTTCATTTTCTTGGATAAAGAGAAATGAGTATTAAGTGAGAGAGCTATTTGATGAAGGTTTTAAACCCAGCTGTGATTTGGCAGATTCAAACAAAGCCTGAAAAATAGGCATACCTTCTGATGTGGAAATTCCTATTTAAATGAATTTATTTTGGGGTAGTAAAGATATGCCAATAAATTGGTAGCTGTTTACATACCAATTGCAGCATTGTTGATAATAAAAGCTGTATATTGACACATTTGACCCTCCTCCCCACATTAATAATGTAGTAGGTTATATTATCCCCCATTTTTCAGAAGAGAAAACTGAGGCATAGAGAGGTAGCTTGCCCAAGGTAGCAGAGTTAGAAATGTAGAGCATGGACTTGATTCCAAACAGTTTGACTCCAGAGCCGGTGGCTCAATGCTGTGGAATTATAAACAACTTAAATATTTCACAGTGATTGTTAGGGTACGTCCCTACAGTGGGGTACTGCCTAGCCATTAAAATGATGGTTAGAAGAATAAAAACATGAAATTATGTCTTGGTGTATGTTAAGTGAAAAAAGTAAATTTAAAAACATGATTTTATTTTGATTAAATAACATACATTGACATCTGGAAGGAAATGTGCCAAACTGTTAAGTGGTTATTTTTGAGTGTAAATTTATAGGTGATTATTTTCTTTTTACTTATACAAATTTTCTTACTTCTACAATGAATATGTATTATTGTGTATTGCTTGTGATTAAAAAGATATTAAGGTGTTATATTTCAATAAAAAATTAAAAATATTAGCATAAGCTGAGGAGTTTGGATTTTATACTGTGCAGTTTATGCAAGTTGACTAAGGAATTGCACATAAATGAGAATTTGTAAGTGCATGAAGTGTTCTGTATTTAATGAACACATGAAGTGTTTGAATCTTTACCATTCTAAAAGTAATACATTAATTGAATAGAGAAAAATATCACTGACTCCTACCACCCTACTATAATCAGTTCTATATTTTGTTAATGTTTTCTTCACCTTAAGTGTAATATTTTAAATGTTGTATTCATCCCGGCTTAGTCACTCTCTGGCTCTGTGACTTGCTTAATCTCTCTGTGCCGCACTTTCCTCCTTTGTAAAATTTGAATAATTATAATAACTACCTCATGGTGCTTGGAAGGATTAAATGAGTTACTGCATATAAAGTGATCAGAACAGTGTCTGACACATGGTTAATAGCTCAGTAAATGTTAGCAATTATTGTAGGATCATAGTCAACTAAAACCCTGTGGTCTAATAGGTTTTGGAATTAAGAATTTTTTGGATATAGCTAAGGTAGTGTTATGTAACCTTTCAACAGTCCAGTGCAGTAGCCTTCTTCAAACAAGTTACTATTTCTGCAGCAAAATGTACGAATGTTTACACTAAATGGGGAAAATAAAGGCTATAAATAGCTTCATGTCAGTTTCTGTAAGGTTTCACTGCCAAATGCATTATTTTGGGTTTCAGAGCTGTTTTTTGGTTTTGGAATTGCAGTTAAGGAACCTGTGGAATTTACTCAATTTTGAGTCCTATGTTATTTTAATATTAAAACATTTTTAATATTAAAGCATGTCTAGGAGGTCTAAGATCAAGGTGCTGGCATCATTGGGCTCCGGTGAGGACCCTCTTCCGGGTTGCAGACTTCTCTCTTGTATCCTCACATGGTAGAAGGGGCAAAGGGACCTCAGGTCTTTTTATGAGAACATTAATCTCATTTGTGATCTGCCCTCAAGACTTAATCACCTTCCAAAGGCCTCACTTCCAATACCATCACTTTGGGCATTAGGAGTTCAACATAAAATTGAGGGGTGGGGAGACACAAATATTCAGACCATAGCATACAGTATGGTGTGTAAGTGAATGATCTAAAAAATTTCTTACATCCTAACTGGCTCGTGTGAACTCTGATCTTTGCGATTACTCCACCTATGTTCCTTTATCTATTTTTTTTCCATAGGGACCCTCAATTTCTCTCCCTTAGCTTATTCCTGTGTGCATTATATGTAGCCTGAACTTGCACCAGTCGCTTTTTCATATTTTACTGGGCTCCTGTTGTCAAATTTTCCTACCCATCTATTTCCTCTGTTCTTCCTCATAGGTCACAGTGTATTTGTGGAGGAAGGTGGGTAATTATGAAAATTTTTGGCCACTATAAATTTATGCTGGACAGATCCAATGGACACTTGCTACTTAGCAATCATTTTATTAATCTAATATTTTGCTTTTGTCTCATATATCTTCCTCTCTTTCAGAAGGTGCCATTGACTTCTACTTAATTGAAAAAGAAAATAGAATACAAGCTTGCATTTTTTTTGTTTTGTTTTCACCATGACAAATCTCTATTCTTTCACCTTATTTTGTAAACTGAATGGAAGAGGAATCTTGCTGCTATACTTAACTTTTCCTCTGATCACTTTGATGGTTATCTCCAGGGGTTTTTCCTCCTTACCTTCAAGTATATACAGACTTCCATATTTTGGGAGAAAAAAATAAACTTTGATTAACTATTGCTACTGTTCTTTCTAGCTATCTTCCTCATTTCTCTTTTTTATTTCAAAAATTTTAAGATCTTAGTTAAAATTTCTGCCCTCAGCTCTTGCTGCCCTCAGCCCTTTTACTACTTCTTCCCTAACTTACTGCAGTTTTGTAACGACATTACATGTGAATGTGACGTATTCAGACTGTTGCTTCAAAGGACATCCTTTTTTCCAATGGTATTGGCTTCATCCTGATTTTATTCAGTTAGTGTATATGTGTTACTGTTGACTTCCACCTAGGCTTCTTAACTTTCTTTCCTTGCTTTTCATGTTAGTGTGCATCCTGATTTTCTTGCTACTACGTTTATTTATTTATTTTTTGGTTGTTGTTTCATGATCCTCTTAACCACGGTCGTTATTCTTCTCAGTACTTAGCCCTCTGCTCACCTCTCTTTGTCTCTTCTCCATGGATGTTTTATATGTTTATATGTTCATCAGTGTGTACTCTCCAGGTTTGTATCTCCAGTGGTTTACTGAATACTTCCATTGAGAGGCTCAAGGAATTTCCTTCACTTTTTGATTTATTATTACCCACTTTCCACCTACTCTGTTTTTCTTTGTTTTATCATCATACTTAAATCTTTTTTTTGCTTAATTAATTAATTTTATTTATTTTTGGCGGCATTAGGTCTTCGTTGCTGCGCATGGGCTTTCTCTAGTTGCAGCAAGCAGGGGCTACTCTTTGTTGCGGTGCACGGGCTTCTCATTGCAGTGGCTTCTCGTTGCCGAGCATGGGCTCCTGAGCGCAGGCTCAGTAGTTGTGATGCGCAGCCTTAGTTGCTCTGCGACATGTGGGATCTTTCCGGACCAGGGATCGAACCCGTGTCCCCTGCATTGGCAGATGGATTCTTAACCACTGCGCCACCGGGGAAGTCCCCATGCTTAAATCTTAAAGTTGTCTGTGATACATGTTTCTCCTTTATTTTGTATATCCATCAGTCAGCATGATTCTTTAGATTACTCTTTACTGGCTCTCTGTTTTTGGGATTCTGCATTGCCTGTTATTTGCCCTTTCTAACTTTAGAGTCACCTTCCTCCAATCCATCCTTCATATGGCTGCCAGAATAATTTTCCTAAAAATTTTTTTGAACCCATTGCTGCTAAACCTAAGCAGTCTGAATAGAGAACATGTACTGTTGACCTTTGCACTCTGCATTGTGCCAAGCAAAGTGAATTGAACTTGTGCTGAATAAATGTTTGAATGGATCACCGTTTGCTCAAAACATAGAACGACTCCCAATTGTCTGCAGGATAAAGTCCAAACTCTACTTTCTGGCTTTCAGATCTTTTCATATTACAGTCTGCTTCTTCAACCTTATTCTTTACTCCTTAACATTACCAAGGTAGTATTTCCTCTCTGTACTACACCATGCTTAGGCATAACTCTATGTGCTCTTCCTTTTCCTTTTCTTTGCTTGTCAAAATCTATTCAGCTTAACAGTGCTCTGTGCCAGGCACTGCTCGAATCTCTGGTGTTACAGTAATGAACAACACAGAAGACAAAGTCTGTTTTCTTGAAGCTGTCATTCAGGGTGGGGTAGAGAGGGCACAGTAAACAAATGTCAGGTGGTAATGAGTGCAATGAAGAGTAAAACTGGATAAGGGGATAGAATGGTGGGAAGTGGCTCCTATTTTAGGTGGTCAGAGAAAGCTTCTCTCTTTGGGTGTCCTGAAATGAGGGAGTAAATCATGCAGTTATCCAAGTAAAGTGCTTTCTAGTCAGAGGAAACAACGTCTCCAAGATCCTAAGCTGGGAACATGTTTGGCTTGTTTGAATAGTTACTAAGACCTGTGTGGCTAGAGCAGAATAAATAAGGGGAAGTGATAGATGAGATTAGAGAGGTAGTAGGGAGCCAGATGATGCTTCAGATGGTTAAGTCTTTCATTGAAGAAGCCTTCCTGACTATATACTTTTGTTTGTTAATTTAAAGCTTCTCCAAACCCATTTAGCAACTATGGAAGTAGCTTCCAAATTACTTTTTATTGTGACCCACGGTAAGAAGTGTATTTAACATTGTTAGCATACAAATGTATTGTTGTTTGTGTATTGTGTGTATGTGTGCACATGCGTATGGCTGGAAGAAATTCATGAAACATGACTTTACTATATTTGATATATGCTGATATTTTTTAAAGTGTTGGTTTTAACCCATTAAAATTATTTCATAGTCTGCTAATGGGTTATGACCACAGTTTGAAAAACACTGATCTGTGGTACATACCCACTTAAAAAAAACAACAAACCAGGGCTTCCCTGGTGGCGCAGTGGTTGAGAGTCCGCCTGCCAGTGCAGGGGACACGGGTTCATGCCCCGGTCCGGGAAGATCCCACATACTGCGGAGCGGCTGGGCCCATGAGCCGTGGCCGCTGAGCCTGCATGTCTAGAGCCTGTGCTCTGCAACGGGAGAGGCCACAACAGTGAGAGGCCCGCGTACCGCAAAAAAAAAAAAAAAAAAAAAAATGACATGAGGGCAGTTTGGTATCTATCAGAATTACAGTGGTATTTACCTTTGTCTCAGCAACCCTACTTAAGGGAATTTATCCTACAGTTATATGAAGTGAAATGGTGCATCTACAAACTTATTAATTGCAGTGTTGTTTATAATAGCAATAATGTCCACCTGTAATAAACAGGCATATCCACACAATAGCATACTAAGCAGCTATACAGAAAATGAGGAAGCTCTCTATGAACTAATAGGAAAAGATCTTCAGGATGTGTTAAGTAAGAAAAGCAAGTGCAGAACAGTGTATATAGTAATGCAATCTTTTGGTAACTATAGAAATACTGGAAGGATACCCAAGAAACTAGTAAAGGTGAATAATTGTGGCTGGGAGGAAGATGGGAATAGCATAAATACTTTCATTGAGACTTTTCAATGTATACATTTCTGTGTTTTGGATTTTTGAACTATTGAAAAAACAGAAAAGGAGAAGTGAAGTAGCCTGTGTAGGACTTGATCAACTGTATGTAGAGACATGAGGGAGAGGAAGGAGTTGAGGATAGCTCCTGGATTTCTAATTTGGGAGGTAAACGTGGTGGTAGTGTCATCAGGGATACAAGAGGAAGACTAGGTTTTGACATGTGCATGAGAAGTTCTGGTCGTGCCAATTGACGAATGCTTACTCCTTTTCTGTTGTGTGTATGTGTATAATTTATGTGCTTTAGATATGGTACTAGAGGTTAAACATGAATAGTAAACAGTCATCAATAAACATTTTTTATGCTTAGATTACAGACATATTCTTTTTTTTTTGGAGAACAGCTTTGTAATGATGTCATAATTTTACAGTCAAATAGGGACATTGGTGTGCACAGATACTGATAGAATGTAGATAGAGGATGTATGTCTGACAAATACATAGCTTATATGGGAAGTAGGAACTTAATTTATTAGCATGGGTCCAAATTAATTACATCTTTTGATGCCTGAAATTCAAAGAAATAAAAATGGCTTTTGAATAACAAAGTGATCTTTAAGGTATTTGAGATTATATTATAATATTTAAAACAATATTAAAGCTGAGTTAAGGAACTTTATAGGAGATCATAAAAGTATTTTTTTTATATGGTACATTGGGGAGTCACTGTGTAAGACAAAGAGGTTTTAACCTAATGAAGGAAAGGAATCATGAAATGCATGGATGTTGCCTAAAACAAGCTCTTGCTGTATAATTTTGGGTTTAAACTTTATTTGAATGAGTTATAGTTCAGAATCTGATTTTAGAGGCCCTAATTTATCCATATGAGTTTTGATTTCTATTTGGCTAGAGTGAAAAAAATAAAAGGGGAGCACAGATAAAGTACATACATGCCAGGACTTGCAAATGAATTAGTAGTTCTTTTCTGGGTTTATGTTAACAGGGATTTGGGTGTGGAGTAGCAACAAAAAAGAGCTGTTAAGTAATTCCTGCTTGAGATTTAAAATTTTAACCATTTTATATCTGATGAAAAGATGTTGAACTGGCAATAGTTTTCTTTTAAAAATGCTTTAAAAATTACAAATAATGTTACATAGGATCATGTAACAATTGGAGATGGTCTTGTTCTTTTGTTTTTGTTTAAAAAAAAATTTTTTTTGGCTGTGCTGCGTGGCATGTGGGATCTTAGTTCCCCGACCAGGGATCGAACCCATGCCCCCTGTAGTGGAAGCGTGGAGTCTTAACCACTGGACAGCCAGGAAAGTCCCTGGAGATGTTCTTATTTGAGTGAAGGTGAAACTGTTTTGTAGCCTCCAACCTGTACTTACTCCTTCACCCTATGTTTTTCTCAGTACTGCAGTCCTCTGGAGCTTTTGGGAAACGCTGAATTGGGCTTGGCTACAGTTTTGGCTTGGATCAACTCATATATATCTTTGATATGTCCAGTTGAGTGGACGGTGATGGAAAGTATGGTGATAGCACAGTGTATAGAAATTAACTTTAATTCAAGAAGGATTTAGTTAGTGGTTCTCAGTTGGAGTGATTTTGCAATATCAAGAAACATTTTTTTGATGTCATAAAATGGGGAGGGGGTTGCTACTGGTATCTAAGGGTAGAGACCAGAGATGCTGCTAAATGTGGAGAATGCCTTGCTAGTTGAATACCCACTATGTATGTAGCACTGCTCTAAAGTAGTTATGGGTGCAAATGACACTAAAAGAAAGTTTTGTCTCTCCCCATAAGAACTTAAACCTAGCTAAAGCATCTCAAACTTAACAAGTCTGTGGCCAAACTCTTTAACACATGACCCACCCTGTCCCACTTTGCCATCTTTAGTTCAGTAAATAATCCCACTTTTCATCAAGTTGTTCAGACTAAAAACTTAGTTATTATCTTTGACTCCTCTTTTTTTTGTGTGCATTGACATCTGATACATCAGGAAGACCTGTTTACTTTGAAATATACCTTGAATCTGGGTAATGGTGGGATAGATTACTTAAACCAGTTCTCTTTTTGGAAACAACTGAAAAGGCTGGATAAGATATATAAAGCACTACCTTAAGAGCTTTGAAGAACTGGGGAGATAGTGGAATCTGGTAAGTCAAATTCTGGAAGAAAGCCTAAACCAAGAGAGGTTAGCAGAATACCTAGAGAACTAAAGCCACTTTTGCCTTGAGTATGTTTGCTGATACCAGGAAATTTAGGTTTCTCTTTATCAGCCTTGTGGGATGAGATGGACAGAAATCAAGACTCAGAGCCTACCCACATGTGGGCAGGTAAAGTCTTTTAAGAGATCCTTCCTTGTTAGGCTTGAACTCCATATGTCTACACCTGAGAGGAAAGGATGAACCAGAACTAACTCCTGATTCCCTTCCATTGCCTACCTCCCAGTCAAATATGAAGGGACCTCAGGGCAGGTTGTCTTGGTACTGAGCAGAACACGAGAAAAAAAAGAAAGGAAACAAAACTCTTTACAAAACTGTGATCACAGCCTAGCTATGTAAGGGAAACTTAAGTCACGACTTAATTTAGGTTGGTCCCTGACTGGTATTATCCCTCAGGTGTCTGGCAGAAGCAAATGCAAATGTTCCTTTGCGGAATGCTCCTTCATCTTATGCCTCCCCACAATTAATTTTTGAAGGACAATGACCAGCACATAGTCAAAGATAACCAAGCATACAAGGAGACAAGGAAACATGGGCAAGAACCAGTGGAAGCAATAGCAGAAAAAGATTGTCATAGGCATCATATATTAGAATTAGAAGATACATGATAAAGCAACCATGATTACTGTGTTTATAGAAATAAATAACAAACTTGAAGACAGGAAACAGGAAAAAAAGGTTGCGTTGTGGATTTGAAAAAAAAACCAAATACAACTGCTGGAAATAAAAAATAGAGTAACTGAATTAAAACTTAATGATATAATTTGCAGCAGATTACACACATCAGGAAAATTACTGAACTGGCATATAGATCAGACAGCATTATCCAGGATGTAGGTTAAAGACAAAAAGATGGAAAATATAGATGACAGGGTAAGAGATATGGAGGATAGAGTAAGAAAGCCTTAATTGGAATTCCAGAAGAAGAGGAGAGAGAAAATAGGACATTTAAAGAGGGGATTGCTGATGTTTTCCAGAAACAATGAAAGATTCCAAACCAGGATTCAAGAATCCCAATGAATCCTAATTAGGATGGAAATAATTCCACACCTAGACACAGCATAATGAAATTGCAGAAAACCAGTCCCATAAAAATCTAAAAGTAGCTGGAGGAAAAGAAGATAACCATCAAAGTAGCAAGAATTAGGCTAACAGATGACTTCTCAACAACAAAGAAATCAAAAGATAGTGAAATGATGTCTGCAATATGAAATGAAAAAAAAACCCTGCCAACCTAGAATTTTATACCCAGTGAAAATATCATTGAAGAATGACGGTGAAATAAAGATATTTTAAACTAAAACAGATTGTTACCAACATTTATTAAAGATAATTTAAGGGCTTCCCTGGTGGTGCAGTGGTTGAGAGTCCGCCTGCCGATGCAGGGGACACGGGTCCGTGCCCCGGTCCAGGAGGATCCCACATGCCGCGGAGCGGCTGGGCCCGTGAGCCATGGCCACTGGGGCTGTGCGTCTGGAGCCTGTGCTCCGCAACGGGAGGGAGAGGCCACAACAGTGAGAGGCCTGCCTACCGCAAAATAAATAAATAAATAATTCAAACCAGCACCATTCAATAGGAGTTTCTGTGATGATAGGAATATTCTTTGTGCTGTTCAATATTGTAGTTATAAGTTACATAGGACTATTGAGCACTTGAAATGTGGTTATTGTGATTGAGGAACTGAATTTTTTGTTTTGTTTTGTTTTTTTGCGGTACGCAGGCCCCTCACTGTTGTGGCCTCTCCCGTTGCGGAGCACAGGCTCCGGACGCGCAGGCTCAGCGGCCATGGCCCACGGGCCTAGCTGCTCCGCGGCATGTGGGATCTTCCCAGACTGGGGCGCGAACCCGTGTCCCCTGCATCGGCAGGCGGACTCTCAACCACTGCGTCACCAGGGAAGCCCGGAACTGAATGTTTTATTAATTTAAATTTAAATGGTCACATGCACCATATTAGTGCAGTTCTAAAGGATATACATCAGGCAGAATGAATCTCATATGGTGGGAATAAAATGTATGAAGGGCTGAAAAGTAAAGAAAGTGATGTATATTTAGAAAATGAAAATGAATATGGACTGCATAAAACAGTAAAAAATATCTAATGGATTAAAAAACAAGGCAATAGGAGAAGGGGGATAAGTGGGGTTTTAGGGTCCTTATCTAGTAGGAGGGTAAATTAAAAAAAAAAACTGTGTGGAAAACTTTAAATATATAAAAGGAAAGGAAAGAGTATAATGAACCCCACATTCATTACCTAGCTTCAACAGTGATCAGCTCATGACTAATCTGGTTTCATATATTGATATATCCCCCAATTATTCTAAAACAAATTCCAAGTATCACATCATTTAATCTGTAAATATATTGTTTTTAATCTCTAAAAAGATATAAACTTAAACTGCAGTATCATTATCAGATCCAGGAAAACAGTCAACATAATTTCTTAATATCAGTACATATTTAAGCAGTGATCACATTTCCCCAGTTATCTCCAAAATGATTTCTTTAACTTATTTTTTTAGGGCGGTTTTAGGTTCACAGCAAAATTGAGGGGAAAGTACAGAGATTTCCCATATACCATCTTTCCCCATATATGCATAACCTCCCCCATTGTCAGTATCCCCTACCAGAGTGGTACATTTGTTACAATTGGTGAACCTACATTGACACATCATGATCACCCAAAGTCCATAGTTTACATTATGATTCATTCTTGGTGTTGTACATTCTATGGGTTTGAACAAATGTATAATGAGAAGTACATCATTATGGTCTCATACAAGTATTTTTTCACTGCCCTAAAAAAATGACTTTTAAAAATGTACACTTAGTTTCTTCAAATTGAATCCAGAGTCCACACATGGCATTTGGTTGATGTGTTGCTTGGGTTTTCTAAACTCTATAGGTTCTTTGGGGAAGCAGGAACTAAAGATTTTGATTAACTTTAGACTTTAATGCATGGTATAATATCTAGGGAACCACTGAAAGAAGAGAGGGTATAACTTCCAAATCACTAGAGGAAATAGATAGAATGTTAAAAAAAAAAAATGAATCAATCCAAAAGAAGGCAAGAAAGAGAGAAAAGAAACCCAACAGGGAACAATGGAAAGGACAAAACAAGATGCTAGATTTAAACCTAGATAGATAGTACTTAAAGGTAAAATGTCTAAATGATCACACAGGTATCATCCTAGCACAAGGCACCATCAGCCCAAAATATTTTCCTAACTAGTATTACTGCCTCAATTCTTGCCACCTTCTATGTATTACCCATATAATAACAAGAGTAGTTTTTAAAAACTAGATCAACCACATCACAACACATGTTTAAAATATTCCAACAGCTTCCTAGTAAACTCAATAAAATCCAGACGCTTTAGTAGTGCCTATAAGGCCCTACGTGAAGTGGCCCATTCATATCTCTGTGATTGCATATCCTGCTCTTCTTCTTCACTCTAGCTCAGGGCCCTTATACTTGCTATTGCATTTCCCTGGTTCACCAGGAACAGTCAGAACTCTTGGTTCTAAGCACCAGAAACTGCCTCTGGTTAATTTCGCAGAAAAGGAATTTATCAGAGGAAGAAACTGCTACCACTACTGTCGTTGGAATCTGCTGCCACTCTTGCCATAATGGATTCTGTGTACTTCCTGCTTTTTTTATGCATTATCATCTAAGTTAAATTCCAGTATAGTTACTTCTCTGTTTGAGAGGAGATCATATGACTGTGCCCTAGCTGCATGGAAAGCTGGGAAAGTATATATCTAGCTTTAGTAATAGGTGGCCATTTCTGCCTTTCAAGACTCAAGAGGAGAATTCCCTAGATATATGAAGGTGTTCTGATGTTGAGCAGCTAAAAGAGTGACATATCCACCACGCTTTTCTCTGGAATCCTTCCTTGCTTTGCTTCTTCCCTTCATTTTTGTTTCTACTCAAGTGTCACCTCCTCAAAGAGGCCTGTCCTTAGACTTTGTCTAAAATAGCAGTTCTCTGTCCCTAATCCAGTACTCTCCATTTTCTTACCCTGCCTTATATTTTCTTACCCTCTCTTAGATTTTATTCATAGCATTTATCACTACTACTACTACTACTTTTACTGATTGATTGGTTGATTCCCAGGCTCTCCTTGCAGACCACAAGCTCCATGAGGGTAGGGATTTGTCTGTCATTGTTCACCCTTCTGTTGGCAGATAGTATATGCTTAGTAAACATTTGTGTAATGAATGAAAGGGAAATACATGAACTATGGCATAAATTGCTCAGAAAAAATGGAAAGGAAGGATTAGCTCATTTAAGGAAAGCTTATTGGGGAAGAGGAATTTTTGAAATGGGTTTTGGTTGGAGTCTAGGACTTGGAGAAAAGGGATGAAGCCATTCCAAACTGGGAAAATAGCATGAGGGGAGGCACTGGGTCTGGAATAAGGTGGGCATGTATGGGATGAGGAAAAACTGTTTAGATTCTGATGACTGTTGGGGGTTATTAAGTGGGAGGTGAGAAAACTGGATGAGGTGAATGTGTGAGGTTGAAGCAGTTGATATAGGACCTTGAATTGTAAGTTGAAGTCTTGACTTGATTGCTGGAGAGTAAACGATTGCTAGGGTTTTTTTTTTAATTAAAAATAAACTGGTATTTTCACATAGCTGAGTACTATGCTACTGTAAAACAGAATGACGAAAATCTCTAAGGAGATTTTCAAGGTTATATATTAAGTAGAAAAAAGCAAAGTGCAGAACAATGTATGTACTATGCTCTTTTGGTGTTAAGAGGTGTGTGTGGGGGAGGAATAAGAATATATATACTAATTTCCTTATGTCGCAAAAAGAAAAACCGAAAAGACAAACTAGAATAGAATTGTTGCCTTGTGGTGGGGTGGGTGGGAATGACAGGAAGGAAACAGGGATGGAAGTGAGATTTCTGGGTTTACCTTTTTATTTAGTTTTGACTTTTGAAATGTGAAAATATTTTACATATTCAAAAATTACACTAAGTCAAAGTAGATGAAAAACAATTCCTAAAATTGAGAACTTGAACAAATGAACCAATGTATATATCAAAATAGTTATTTAAATACATGAAGAAAAACAGTATCTCAAGTGACTTTTGAGCTCAACACTAAATGGCATATATGCTAAAGACAAAAAGAACTGCAAAGAAATCTTATTCATTCATTTTATTGCTAGTTGTAATATTGGTATTTAAATTTTTTTTTTTTTTTGCGGTACGCGGGCCTCTCACCGTTGTGGCCTCTCCCGCTGCGGAGCACAGGCTCCGGACGCGCAGGCTCAGCGGCCATGGCTCTTCCCGGACCGGGGCACGAACCCGTGTCCCCTGCATCGGCAGGCGGACTCTCAACAACTGCGCCACCAGGGAAGCCCTAAAAAAAATTTTTTTTATTGGAGTATAGTTGATTTACAGTGTTGTGTTAGTTTCTGCTATACAGCAAAGTGAATCAATATATGTATACATATATCCACTCTTTTTTAGATTCTTTTCCCATATAGGTCATTACAGAGTCTTGAGAAGAGTTCCCTGTGCTATACAGTAGGTCCTTATTAGTTGTCTATTTTATATATAATAGTTTGTATGTCAGTCCCAATCTTCCAGTTTATCCCTCCCCTGCCCCCTGCTTCCCCCCCTGGTAACTATAAGTTTGTTTTCTATATCTGTGACTCTATTTTTGTTTTGTAAATAAGTTCATTTGTACCCTTTTTTTAGATTCCACATATAAGCGATATCATATGATATTTGTCTTTCCCTGTCTGACTTATTTCACTCAGTATGACAATCTCTAGGTCTATCCATGTTGCTGCAAATGGCATTATTTCTTTCTTTTTAATGGCTGAATAATATTCCACTGTGTATATGAGCCACATCTTCTTTATCCATTACTCCGTTGATGGGCATGTAGGTTGCTTCCATGTCCTGGCTATTATAGATAGTGCTGCAGTGAACAGTGGGGTGTATGTGTCATTTCAAATTATGGTTTTCTCTGGATATATGCTCAGGAATTATTGGTATTTTTATTTTGACAGCATTTTTTATGTATTGTTAGGATAAAGCCCATAAGTTTTTATGTTTATATATTAGGAGGCAGTAGAGATACTTGTGTACAATCAAAGAAGTTAAGCAAGAAACCTGACAATGTTGAACTTGAATTATAAATATCAATATGAATTCATGATTTAAAATATTTATTTCTTAATTCTATCCAAATACATATTTCTTTCTTATCTCTGTCCATTGAAAGGATCTAGAAACAGTGTGTCCCTTTGGTAGATATGAGTACTGCTCTCACTCTAATTTTGGTCTTTAAATACTTCTACTTAGAATCCAGCACTCCTCAAAGAAATGACTGATTCCAGGACTGGGGCAGGGAGCATACATAGTGAAACTGGAACATATTTTGCCAGAAGCAAGAAAGCTTTCAAAGATAACAAAAAGCCAACCCAGAGAAGCTCTTGTTGGCCAAAATTGGGACAGGTTGAATATCACAAAGAATAAGGAGGGCTTCCCTGGTGGCACAGTGGTTGAGAGTCCACCTGCCGATGCAGGGGACACGGGTTCGTGCCCCGGTCCGGGAGGATCCCACATGCCGCGGAGCGGCTAGGCCCGTGAGCCGTGGCCGCTGAGCCTGCGCATCTGGAGCCTGTGCTCCGCAACGGGAGAGGCCACAACAGTGAGAGGCCCGCAAAACAAACAAAAAGACAAAAAAGAATAAGGAGAGTATTTATTGAAACAAAAAACAAAACAAAACAAATGGAAATGGCCTTTATACCTGTTCTTTACTCTGAAAATTGGTAATTAAACATTCGAACTGCCCTTTTACTAGAAACTATATTACAGTTAATGAGGAATGCCAGGTAATAAATATAGAAGGAATTATAGATTTAGAAATCACAATTTATTACAAGCTGTTATGAAATAATTGACTTGGGCCAGGATCGTTAATGGATGCTAAAACCATTAGGCAAAAGGTTCATTGGGAATTGGATATTCACATGGAACCAAAGCAACTCCACAGAGTACTGGTTGGTCTCAAAGTAAGACGATAAAACTTTGGATCAGTGGAAAGATCAGGCTAATAATTAATTGTAGCATCACTAAAAATGAACCAAAAAATGTATGCTTCCTGATGTGATTCAATATCAAGTATATAGCATCATCTGAAATATTTTTGTCTAAAATTTAAAATCTGAGTTTAGTCAAACTTTTAAGACTTTCAGTTTATAAAGAAATATGGAAGATGAAAGAAATTAAGTACTACCTTGAGGAAGCAGTTAGAAAAATCCAGAATGTGAGATACAGATGAACTAGTCATTTAATGTCACGGGGGAGAAAAACATTGGGGTAGATGGGGGAAAGGGAAATTTACCTAGAATAAAACTAATTTAGAGATGTAACAACCAACTGCAGTGTGTGTCAGCTGTAAAGTACTTTTTTTAGAAAGGAGTAGGATGAAGCAAGATGGCCAACTTTTAATTTAGAATGTGGGTGATAGGCACATGGGTATGTGTGTTTGTGTACATACACACATATATACACATATATGCATATACATATACTTTTCTATATTTGAAAATTTTTAGAATAAAAACTTTAAAAATGTTTTTCTGTTGATGGACACTTAAGTTGCTTGTAGTTTCTTTTTTTCTATTACAAATAATGTTTCTATAGACGTTCTTACACATGTTCCTCTCCTTGTATGCATATTGTAGAGTACACAAGGAAATAGGCTAGCTTCCTAGCAGTGGAATCCCTGGATCAAAGGGTAGATGCTTCTTCAACTTTACTAGATATCAATGAATTGTTCTTCAAAATGATTGTACTGTTGAGAATTTTAGACAAAGGGATCATGAAACGTATGTCTTCTCTACTAGATGGTGAATTCTTTGAGGGTAGGTACTGTGTAGAGACCCATATATAAATGTTTAAATTGAATGAAATTGTATTTTAGGGGGATTGCCTGGCAGCAGGATGGAGAAACTAGAGTTAGGTCAGCTAAGAGGCTACTGTGTTGTTTAAAGTATGAGGCAGTGAGTGTGTAAGACAAGAGGTAGTGGAGAGGAAGGGATGACTATGAGAGAAATCTTGGAGAGAAAAGATCAAAGTGTATGCATTCTTATCGTTGGGCAGGATATTGATGGTTCACTCTTGTGACTTACAACATCTATCAGTTTGTTGGTTTCACTTTATAGTAAACAGGTAAGGTATGCTTTCCTGATTAATTCAAAACCATCTAATGGTCCAGGTCTAATAGAATTCTAGCCTTATCTTCATTCTCTGCTCATAATCCTTTCAAGCCTCAGTCTCTTCCTTGGGTGAATACATGTGATTTAAAAGACACTAGTAGTTGAATGGGGTAAAGGGACAGTGGGTTGCAAAGATGAAGAGAATTTAGTAGAATCTATGGATGCCTTCACCCCCAAATCAGTTTGTGAAGTCTTACAAGGGCAAAGGCTATATCCTCCTATAGTTTTTAGAGGGAAAGTCTATCCAGGAACATAACAGGGAAAATTCAGCAGATGCAGTTTTTCTAAAAGAATGCCATATATATATTTCTTCTGGTTTTATTGAGATATAATTGCATACAGCATTGTAGAAATTTAAGGTATACAGCATAATGATTTGACTTATATACATCATGAAATGATTACCACAGTAAATTTAGTGAACATCCATCATCTTATATAGTTATAAAATCTTGTGATGAGAACTTTTAGGATTTATTCCTTTAAAAACTTAAAAACAGATTCAATGCAGTCCCTATCAAATTACCAATGGCATTTTTTACAGAACTACAACAAAAAATCTTAAAATTTATATGGAGACGCAAAAGACCCTGGATAGCCAAAGCAGTCTTGAAGGAAAGAAATGGAGCTGGAGGAATCAGGCTCCCCAACTTCAGACAATACTACAAAGCAACAGTAATCAAGACAATATGGTACTGGCACAAAAACAGAAATATAGATCAATGGAACAGGATAGAAAGCCCAGAGATAAACCCATGCATCTATGGTCAACTAGTCTATGACAAAGGAGGCAAGGATATACAATGGAGAAAAGACAGTTTCTTCAATAAGCGATGCTGGGAAAACTGGACAGCTACACGTAAAAGAATGAAATTAGAACACTCCCTAACACCATACACAAAAATAAACTCAAAATGTATTAAAGGCCTAAATGTAAGACTGGACACTATAAAACTCTTAGAGGAAAACATAGGAAGAACACTCTTTGACATAAATCACAGCAAGATCTTTTTTGATCCACCGCCAAGAGTAATGGAAATAAAAATAAATGGGACCTAATGAAACTTGAAAGCTTTTGCAAAGCAAAAGAAACTACAAACAAGACGAAAAGACAACACTCAGAATGGGAGAAAATATTTGCAAATGAAGCAACAGACAAAGGATTAATTTCCAAAATAAATAAACAGCTCATGCATCTCAATATTAAAAAAACAAACAACCCAATCCAAAAATGGGCAGAAGACCTAAGAAGACATTTCTCCAAAGAAGACATACAGATGGCCAAGAAGCACATGAAAAGCTCCTCAACATCACTAACTATTAGAGAAATGCAAATAAAAACTATAGTGAGAGGCTTCCCTGGTGGCACAGTGGTTGAGAGTCTGCCTGCCGATGCAGGGGACACGGGTTCGTGCCCCAGTCCAGGAAGATCCCACATGCCGTGGAGCAGCTATGCCTGTGAGCCATGGCCACTGGGCCTGCACTTCCGGAGCCTGTGCTCCGCAACGGGAGAGGCCACAACAGTGAGAGGCCTGCATACCACAAACAAACAGACAAACAAACAAAAAAAACTATAGTGAGGTATCACCTCACACCAGTTAGAATGGCCATCATCAGAAAATCTACACACAACAAATACTGGAGAAGGTGTGGAGAAAAGGGAACCTTCTTGCACTGTTGGTGGCAATGTAAATTGGTATAGCCACTAAGGAGAACAGTATGGAGGTTCCTTAAAAAACTAATAATAGAATTACCATATGACCCAACAATCCTACTAGTGGGCATATACCCAGAGAAAACCGTAATTCAAAAAGACACATGCACCCCAATGTTCATCGCAGCACTATTTACAATAGCCAGGTCATGGAAGCAGCCTAAATGCCCATCGGTAGACGAATGGATAAAGAAGAAGTGGTACATATATACAGTGGAATATTACTCAGCCATAAAAAGGAATGAAATTGGGTCATTTGTAGAGACCTGGATGGACCTAGAGTCAGTCATACAGAGTGAAGTAAGTCAGAAAGAGAAAAACAAATATCGTATATTAACGCATATATGTGGAACCTAGAAAAATGGTACAGATGAACCAGTTTGCAGGGCAAAAATAGAGACACAGTTGTAGAGAACAAACATATGGACACCAAGGGGGGAAAGAAGGGAGGTGGGTGGTGGTGGTGTAATGAATTGGGAGATTGGGATTGACATGTATACACTGATCTGTATAAAATGGATAACTAATAAGAACCTGCTGTATGAAAAGATAAAATAAGATTAAAAAATTCAAAAAAACCTTTATATTGATATATAGCAGTGTTAATTATATTAACCCATGTTAATATAGTGTTGTACATTACATTAATATTGTACAACATTAATGTCATGTTGTACATTACATCCCTAGTACTTACTTACCTTTTAACTGGAAGTGTGTACCTTCTGACTGCCTTCATCCAATTCCCCCTCCCCCCACCCCCTGCCTCTGGTAACCACAGATCTGATCTCTTTTTCTATGAGTTTTGTTTTTGAAGTATAATTGACCTACAACACTGTGGTAGTTTCTTGGTGCACAACCTCATGATTTGATATTTCTATACATTAAAAATTATCACTACAATAAGTCAAATTATCATCTATCACCATACAAAGATATTACATTATTATTGACTATATTCCCCACTGTCTATTTCATACCCATAACTCACTTATTTTGTAGCTAGAAGTTTGTGCATCTTAATGTCCCTTACTTATTTCTCTCATTCCCCACAGCATACCCCTGCCCCATATCTTACTTTAAAATGTTGCAACTTTTTGCAAATTCTAAGGTAGGTGCCTGTAAGAATTTTTGACTAGTGGTTCTAGAACAGCTCTGTCCAATAGAAATATAATGTGAGCCACATGTTTAATTTAAAACATTTTATAGCCACAAAAATTTATTTAAAATAAATTTTAATAAAGTAAAATTTATTTAAAGATAAAAACAGGTGAGATTAATTTTCAAATATTTTATTTAACCCCATATATCCAAAATATTTCAACATGTAATCAGTATAAAAATTATTGAGATATTTTACATTTGGACTAACCACATTTCAGTGCTCAGTAGCCTCATATGGCTAGTGGCTGCTGTATTGGACGGTTCAGTTCTAGAACATACTGAGTTGAAACCTTTGAACTCAGTTTGGTACTGATTTGATCCACTGTCATTGAGAGTGGCCCTGAGCTGATCTTGCTTCACTCTCCTGTTGCTGGTTATTAGATAAGTTCTGGCTTGCTGTCCAGATTACTAACTTGGCAGGTCCAAGAGTGATTCTGAGGGTCCCAGACGAAGCCATTATCCATACTTACTGATTATGTTCACAATTTTCTCCTTTGACTCAGCAAACATAGAATTGACCTCAGATTATTTTGGATCAAATCTGTCAATTTGAGTTGCTGCCAGTAAAAGGAGAATATCCAGGCAAGTCCCAGCCTCATTCAGTTATGAGGAATTTAGTTACAAGGTTGATAGGAATTCATTGAGCATTCTACTGATTCTGCTATTTTCTAGAATTTGTGAAGCTCTCAGCCTAATTTACATTTAAAAAGTCAAATGTTGTGACTTTATCGGTTATCCCAAGTATTTCTGCAGTTTCTACAGTGCCCAAACATTGTTTATTTATTCAGTGAAAGAATACTTATTGAGCATTTACCAGGCACCATAGCCCAGGCTCAGTGACAAGTTGTAGCCAAGTAAATGGGCACATTTAATGTGGTTTGATAAATGCCATGATAGAGATAAATTTAGGATGCTAGAAGAACACACAGGAAAGATAACTGAGTTAATTTGGGGGCCATCAGGAAAGACTTCTCCAAGGAGATAAACTGAACTCTGAAAAACAAGTAGGAATAAATATGGCAAAGTGGGTATGGAGAGAAGAACACTGTTTTTGGCAGAGGGAATGTTGTGTATAGATGCCCAAAGATGAGAAAAAGGGCCTAGTGCAACACATTGTCTGGAGTATAGAATTCAGTGTGAGTGGGGGGCAACAGCAGCAGATGCCAAATGTGAAAGGCCTTGAATCTCATGGCAAAGAGTTTGACTTTATCTGAGTTAACTGAGGAGGGACATGATTTCTCTTTAAGAATGATTAAGAAGTTTGGTAACAGAGTGGAGAATAAATTAGAGGAAGGCAAGACTGAGGCATAGACACTAGCTTAGATGTGCTCTAAGAGAGAAAGTTTGGAAGCATGGGCAAGGATTGTGGCAGAGGAGAAAATCCAGTCAACAAATATTTATTGAAGGCCCACTATGTATCAGTGGAAAGAGGTAGAGTATTTGAGATTTAGGGAGTAAAAGTGGCAGGTCTTGATGATTGTTTGGAATTGAGGGGGTTGTGGAAGGAGTCAGAGTCAAAAACAACTCCAAAGTTTCTGACCCTAGGGAACAAGCCAGTACTTGGACAATTTGAATTTTGAAGTGCCTTGGGATGTACAGGTGGAGGTGTCTATGCAGATGAATACTTGGGTCTAGTGCTCTGGAGAGAGGCTTGGACTGAAGATAGAGTTGGAAGTCATCAGGTAACCATGGCTAAGAAAGATAAAATCTGCTAGAGGAGAGAATGTAGAGAAAGGAAAAAAGGGCTAAAAAATGAAACACTGAGGAACTGCCAATATTTAAGGGGAAAAGAAAAGGAATCCTGTGGAAAGACACATTAGCTACCATCCTAGCCTCCAGGCATTTTGTAATTTAGATAAGACACATAAACGTGAACTGTTTGGTGACCAATGCAAATCAGAGTATAATTTGGTGGTGAGTTTTGTTGTTTTACCTCTATGTTCAATGTGAAATAAAATTAGGTGGATAGAGATAGTGGTTAGTGTTTAGGCCAGGGAGTAGCACTGGTAGTGCCTGCATTCAGTGGGGACGTCTGGCCTATGGTTACTAGGAGGCTCAGACCAGGGGTAGAGCATAGTGACTATGAGTCTGCACTCTGGAGCCAGATTGCCTTGGTTCAGATCCCCACTAGCAGACTGACCTTGGGCAGTGTAATCTACTGTGCCTTGCTTTCCTCATCTGTAAAATCATGATGATAATAATTCCTACTTTATATTATGTGAGATTGAATGAGTTAATATGTGTAAAATTCTTAGACTGTCTGTTTTATAAATGTCAGGAATTATTGTCATTTAATAATTGGTGAGTTGGTGGGTCAAATGAGAACACACAGGGTTTTGAGCAGGCTTTCACTGGTAAAGTGGGTGAAAAATGTCATGGGAGAATCCAAGAAGGGTATTTTCTCCTTGACTCCCAGCTTGGGGCAAAGAATGTCCTTTTAATAGAGGCTTTAAAGATGGTAAAGAGTTGTGTCTTGTACTTAAGTCTTGCTCTCCTGGTGTAGTAGTGAAATTTCTTCAGGTCATGATTCCTGAAGAAAGTTATTATGGAAGGAAGTTTTTTCATCAGCTTTGTGAATATGATTTCACTGGATCCTTGGCCTTAACTTGAGGAGATCTTGACCCATGATCAAGTTCTTAGGGGAGTGGGGAACCTTATGGAGAAACAGTCACTCTTGTACACTGATAGTGGGAGTGTAAATTGGTATAATCTTGTAGATAATTTGACAGTGTCTGTTACAATTAAAATGTGATTTAAAAAAATCTAGCAACTAAACTTTTCATAATAATTTCTATAAAAATGCAAACACAAGTGAATGTTTTATGTATGTAGTGTTGCAGCACTATTTGTAAAAATGAAAATTTAAAATAGGATAGAATAATTAATGGACTCATACTCCGTGTATTTGTCTCCTCTGTCTATAGTGTAATAGTTTCCTATTTGCTGTAACAAATCACCACAGACTTAGTGCCTTAAAACAATGCAAATGTATTACTTTACAGTTCTGGAGGTCAGGAGACCTAAAATTAAGATTTCATCAGTGCTGTGTTCCTTCTGGGGGCTCTAGGGGAGTATCCATTTTCTTTCCTTTTCTAGTTTGTAAACTGCCTACATTTCTTGGCTGGTGACCCCTCTCTCTGTCTTCAAGGTTAGCATCTGTAGCATCTTCAGATCTCCCTTTCTTTCATCTGTGCTTCCTTCTCTCAGGCTCTGACTTTCCTGCTTCCCTCTTATGAAGACCTTTGTGATTACATTAGGATCACCTGGACAATCCAGGCTAATCTTCCTATCTCAAGATCCTTAAGTTAATCACATCTGCAGAGTCCCTTTTGCCGAGTAAACTAACATATTCACGGATTCTGGGAATTAGGATCTAGATGTCTGGGGGTGGGGAGGCATTATTCAGCCTACCTACCACACTCCATAATATTGTGCAGCCAGTAAAAAGGATGTTTAGGTCTGTGTATACTGACAGAGAAAGATGTCACTGATAAAAAAGGGAATCCCTGGTAAGTGGAAAAAAAGCAAGCTGCGAAACAATGTAATATGTTCCCTTTTTGTGTGTGTTTTTTTGGTTTGTTTATTTAAAAAGAAGTAGGCATTGTGTGTATGTGTGTTTCAACATGCATAGAAGAGATCAGGAAGGATACACACTAAACATTTAAATAGTGGTTACTTCTCAGGAGTAAAAACACAAGGAGGTGTGGGGATGACTTTGATTTTGAACTATACATTTCTTGTATACAGTGAACACATATTATTGTAATTTTATTTTTATGAAAGTGTACATGTCCACAGTTGAAAAAGTAAAAAATACAAGGCTTATGGTAAAAAACCTGCAGTCCCTTGTGTCATCCCTTTCCATTCCAGAACGCTCTTTCCCAGAGGCATCTATCTTATGTTTTAGGTTTTTTTTTTCTCTAGTACTTCCCTTCATATTTCTAAATCACAAGGGTATGCTATTTCTTGAGTTTTCTATTTTAGATATCTTTGACTTCCTACTTATGAAGATGAAGTTTTAGTTCTTTTAAACCAAACAATCTCTGTGCATATTTTCCTTGCCCTTTATCCTCTCAATAGAATTACACCAAAAATTTTGCTTGGATTAATTTTCACTGTTTACTACAGCTCTAGAACTATTATTCTTTGCTAACCCCTGTCGTGTATGTATATATTGGGATTACGGTTCCTTTCTTGTATAGTTATTTTTCCCTCTGAAAAAGAAATTGTCTAGTCTTTTTCTTTTGCTGAGATTTCTTAGACCCATGATTAACCCACCTCAAAAAAGAGAAAAGCTTTACTCTTAGGAGATTTACCAGCATGTCTTTTCCTTGGGAACCTCCTTCCTTGGAAATTCTGTCCTCTGGCTCCAGCCTGGATTTGCTTTCCAAGTCTGCAGGATGTTGGGGTCTCCCTTTACCATCATCTGTGGGGTCTTCCTCCACTCTGTTTATATTGGATCCCTTGTTTCCTGAAGCCCTTAATTCTCCTTTCTTGTTTACTCCTGGCTTTGGTGGAGCATATCTTCTAGTGGTTTTCTGAAAAAAAAGTAAATGGGAGATCATTTTTTTAAGGTATATTTGAAAACGTCGTTTTATTTTTAAGGTTAAAAAGTGGGGAAAATTCCACTAGACAAAATGGGAATGGGAGAAAAATCCAAATATATTGGAGTTCATATGATGATTTTTTCCTTCAAAGGAATTACACAGGGAGAGACTAAGCTTAAGTCCGTGGAGGACATGCTATTTTACATCCCAGCAGATTCCCAATGTTTTCTACATTGAAAGGAGGTCATAATATGCATCTTATCTTTTGACCAAAACTAGTGCTCTTTGGTAATTTTTACTTTTCGCTTGCCTCTTTTGCAAAATGGAGTCGATAACTGTCTAGGTTAGATGCAGATTAAGACTTAACAAGATGCCAGGCACTACTTTTATTATTACTGAAGTTGTTTGCTTATGAGAATGTAAAATCTGATGCCCAAGAATATCTTCATACATATAGTTATACACATGGTTAATAATACGCTTAATTTTACTTGGAGTCCCATTTTATATCTTTTTACCATTAATGTTCTTTCAACATCTAATTTTCTACATTAAAGGCTTATATGTAATCTAATTTTGATGAAAAACTTTTTAATAAAAGTTTATTTGATAGGTACAAGTGGATTTATTTATTTATTTTGAAAATTAATTAATTAATTTTGGGGCTGCATTGGGTCTTAATTGCTGTGCGCAGGCTTTCTCTAGTTGTGGCAAGCAGGGGCTACTCTTCAGGAAGTCCTGAAGGGGATTTATTTAGAGAGAAACACGCTCCACAGACAGGGTGTGGGCCATCTCAGAAGGTGAGAAGGGCCTAAAAGTTTATTTTTAATTACATGAGCAATATCTGCACGTTATGGAAAACTTAAGAAATAGGGAAGACTAGAAAGAAGGAGAAAAAATCCGTAATTTTCATTATCATGGTATATTGTTTCTAGGTATTTTTCTATGGATTTTTTACGTAGTTAAGATCATGATGTATTCAAATTAGAGTCCTGATTCTTATACTGTTACATATTCTTTGTAAATAATATTTTTAGATAACTACATTATTTTGTTTAAAAGATACCTTTATCATTTGGACAGACATACTGAAATATTTACAGATAAAACGGTATGGGGACTTCCCTGGTGGCGCAGTGGTTAAGAATCCACCTGCCAGTGCAGAGATATGGGTTCGAGCCCTGGTCCGGGAAGATCCCACATGCCGCGGAGCAACTGAGCCCATGCGCCACAACTACTAAGCTTGCGCTCTAGAGCCCGCGAGCCACAACTACTGAAACCCGCACGCCTAGAGCCCATGCTCCGCAACAAGAGAAGCCACCGCAATGAGAAGCCCGTGCACCACAATGAAGAGTAGCCCCCGCTCACTGCAACTGGACAAAGCCCACGCAGGAACAAAGACCCAACAGAGACAAATATTAAAAAAAAAAAAAAGATACGATGTTGTTACTGAGTCAAAGCTTGTACTGCTCACTGCACAACAGGGCAGTAAATTGAGAGACTGGTTGTTGGGGCAAGGAACAGTGACTTTATTCAGAAAGCCAGAAGACTGAGAAGATGGTGGACTAGTGACCCAAAGAACCATCTTACCCTCGTTAGAATTCAGGCTTCTTTTATACTAAAAGGGGAGGGGGCGTGGTTGGTTGTTGCAAACTTCTTTGTGTCGGAATCCTTTGTTCTTGCATCTGTCCACGTAGGTCAGGTCATTGATGCTCCTGTAAACCTCCAATAAGACAAATGCTATTATCTGTTCTGCAATTTTATATCTCTGTGTGAATGGAAAAGTGTTATACCTTTAAAGGTCAGAGCCTTGAGAATGGGCTATCCTGTACATTTCAGTCTATAGACAACATTCTTAACTTGTAGCAAAAGCAATAGAATACAAAGGTTAAAGTAAAAGAAACAGATCCAATATGGAGTCAGATTTGTTCTCCTCTATTACAAGGTTGTGAGTGTGGATGGGAAATGGGCTGGGCATAATCTATATTTGAGCTAGGTGGTGGCGATGTGGAGTTTCATTATACTGCTGTGTCTATTTTTATATATGCTCAAAATTGTCCATAATAAAAAGTAAAAAATATAAATAAAAGACTACAACATTCCATTATGATCTATCTTAATTTAACTATTGTTTGTAGTAGGGCATTTCAGTTTTTCCCTATTTTAAATAACATTGCTGTTAATATATTTATATTTTAAATAGTTTTCTTATGATTTATATGAGTGGAATTACTAGGTGAAAGAGTATGAACATTAAAAAAACTTTAGATGCAGGGCTTCCCTGGTGGCTAGGTGGTGAAGAACCCGCCGGCCAATGCAGGGGACACGGGTTCGAGCCCTGGTCCGGGAAGATCCCACGTGCTGCGGAGCAACTAAGCCTGTGTGCCACAACTACTGAGCCTGCACTCTAGAGCCCACAAGCCACAACTACTGAGCCCACGTGCCACAGTTACTGAAGCCCGTGTGCCTAGAGCCCGTACTCCACAACAAGAGAAGCCACCACAATGAGAAGCCGGCGCACCACAATGAAGAGTAGCCCCCCACTTGCTGCAGCTAGAGAAAGCCCGCGTGCAGCAACGAAGACCCAATGCATTCAAAAATAAATAAATAAAATAAAATTTTAAAAATTATACAAAAACTAAATAAAAACTTTAGATGCATACACAGTGCTAAATTTCTTGATGCAAAACTTTAGAAGAATTTTATTGGATTTATAATTGTACTCATTGAGCATAGGGGTGATATTGCAAATTTTATTCTAACGTTTTCTTTTTTGGGGCTGCGTTGGGTCTTCGTTGCTACGCATGGGCTTTCTCTAGTTGCAGCGAGCGGGGTCTACTCTTTGTTGTGGTATGTAGGCTTCTCATTGAAGTGGCTTCTCTTGTTGCGGTGCGTGAGCTCTAGGGTGTGAGGGCTTCAGTTGTTGCAGCACGTGGGCTCAGTAGTTGTGGCACATGGGCTTAGTTGCTCTGCGGCATATCGGATCTTCCCGGACCAGGGACTGAACCCCTGTCTCCTGCGTTGGCAGGCAGATTCTTTTTTTTTTTTTTTTGTCACTCTGCCACCATTCTACATTTTGCCTCTATGGTTTTTTTTTTTTTTTTTTTTTTTTGGAGTATAATTGCTTTACAATGGTGTGTTAGTTTCTGCTTTATAACAAAGTGAATCAGTTATACATATACATATGTTCCCATATCTCTTCCCTCTTGCGTCTCTCTCCCTGCCACCCTCCCTATCCCACCCTTCCAGGTGGTCACAAAGCACCAAGCTGATCTCCCTGTGCTATGCGGCTGCTTCCCACTAGCTATCTACCTTACGTTTGGTAGTGTATATATGTCCATGCCTCACTCTCGCTTTGTCACAGCTCACCCTTCCCCCTCCGCATATCCTCAAGTCCGTTCTCCAGTAGGTCTGTGTCTTTATTCCTGTCTTACCCCTAGGTTCTTCATGACATTTTTTTTTCTTAAATTCCATATATATGTGTTAGCATACGGTATTTGTCTTTCTCTTTCTGACTTACTTCACTCTGTATGACAGTCTCTAGGTCTATCCACCTCATTACAAATAGCTCAATTTCGTTACTTTTTATGGCTGAGTAATATTCCATTGTATATATGTGCCACATCTTCTCTTTCCATTCATCCGATTATGGGCACTTAGGTTGCTTCCATCTCCGGGCTATTGTAAATAGAGCTGCAATGAACATTTTGGTACATGACTCTTTTTGAATTATGGTTTTCTCAGGGTATATGCCCAGTAGTGGGATTGCTGGGTCATATGGTAGTTCTATTTGTAGTTTTTTCAGGAACCTCCATACTGTTCTCCATAGTGGCTGTACCAATTCACATTCCCACCAGCAGTGCACGAGTGTTCCCTTTTCTCCACACCCTCTCCAGCATTTATTGTTTCTAGATTTTTTGATGATGGCCATCCTGACTGGTGTGAGATGATATCTCATTGTAGTTTTGATTTGCATTTCTCTAATGATTACTGATGTTGAGCATTCTTTCATGTGTTTGTTGGCAGTCTGTATATCTTCTTTGGAGAAATGTCTATGTAGGTCTTCTGCCCATTTTTGGATTGGGTCGTTTGTTTTTTTGTTATTGAGCTGCATGAGCTGCTTGTAAATTTTGGAAATTAATCCTTTGTCAGTTGCTTCATTTCCAAATATTTTCTCCCATTCTGAGGGTTGTCTTTTGGTTCTGTGTATGGTTTCCTTTGCTGTGCAAAAGCTTTGAAGTTTCATTAGGCCCCGTTTATTTTTGTTTTTATTTCCATTTCTCTAGGAGGTGGGTCAAAAAGAATCTTGCTGTGATTTATGTCAAAGAGTGTTCTGCCTATGTTTTCCTCTAAGAGTTTGATAGTTTCCGGCCTTACATTTAGGTCTTTAATCCATTTTGAGCTTATTTTTGTGTATGGTGTTAGGGAGTGATCTAATCTCATACTTTTACGTGTACCTGTCAAGTTTACCCAGCACCACTTATTGAAGAGGCTGTCCTTTCTCCACTGTACATTCCTGCCACCTTTATCAAAGATAAGGTGACCATATGTGTGTGGGTTTATCTCTGGGCTTTCTATCCTGTTCCATTGATCTATCTTTCTGTTTTTGTGCTAGTACCATACTGTCTTGATTACTGTAGCTTTGTAGTTTAGTCTGAAGTCAGGGAGCCTGATTCCTCCAGCTCCGTTTTTCATTCTCAAGATTGCTTTGGCTATTCGGGGTCTTTTGTGTTTCCATACGAATTGTGAAATTTTTTGTTCTAGTTCTGTGAAAAATGCCAGTGGTTGCATTGAATCTGTAGATTGCTTTGGGTAGTAGAGTCATTTTCACAATGTTGATTCTTCCAATCCAAGAACATGGTATATCTCTCCATCTATATGTATCATCTTTAATTTCTTTAATTTCTTTAATTTCTTTTATCAGTGTCTTATAATTTTCTGCATACAGGTCTTTTGTCTCCTTATGTAGGTTCATTCCTAGATATTGTATTCTTTTTGTTGCAGTGGTAAATGGGAGTGTTTTCTTGATTTCACTTTCAGATTTTTCATCATTAGTGTATAGGCATGCCAGAGATTTCTGTGCATTAATTTTGTATCCTGCTACTTTACCAGATTCATTGATTAGCTCCAGTAGTTTTCTGGTAGCATCTTTAGGATTCTCTATGTATAGTATCATGTCATCTGCAAACAGTGACTGCTTTACTTCTTCTTTTCCTATTTCGATTCCTTTTATTTCCTTTTCTTTTCTGATTGCTGTGGCTAAAACTTCCAAAACTATGTTGAATAAGAGTGGTGAGAGTGGGCAACCTTGTCTTGTTCCTGATCTTAGTGGAAATGCTTTCAGTTTTTCACCATTGGGGATGATGTTGGCTGTGGGTTTGTCATATGGCCTTTATTATGTTGAGGAAAGTTCCCTCTATGCCTACTTTCTGCAGGGTTTTTATCATAAATGGGTGTTCAATTTTGTCAAAAGCTTTCTCTGCATCTATTGAGATGATCATATGGTTTTTCTCCTTCAATTTTTTAATATGGTTTATCACATTGATTGATTTGTGTATATTGAAGAATCTTTGCATTCCTGGAATAAACCCCATTAGATCATGGTGTATGATCCTTTTAATGTGCTGTTGGATTCTGTTTGCTAGTATTTTGTTGAGGATTTTTGCATCTATGTTCCTCAGTGATATTGGCCTGTAGTTTTCTTTCTTTGTGACATCCTTGTCCGGTTTTGGTATCAAGGTGATGGTGGCCTTGTAGAATGAGTTGGGGAGTGTTCCTCCCTCTGCTAAATTTTGGAAGAGTTTGATAAGGATAGGTGTTAGCTCTTCTTTAAAAGTTTGATAGAATTCGCCTGTGAAGCCATCTGGTCCTGGGCTTTTGTTTGTTGGAAGATTTTTAATCACAGTTTCAATTTCAGTGCTTGTGATTGGTCTGCTCATATTTTCTATTTCTTCCTGATTCAGTCTTGGCAGGCAGTGCCTTTCTAAGAATTTGTCCATTTCTTCCAGGTTGTCCATTTTATTGGCATAGAGTTGCTTGTAGTAGCCTCTCATGATCTTTTGTATTTCTGCAGCGTCAGTTGTTACTTCTCCTTTTTCATTTCTAATTCTATTGATTTGAGTCTTCTCCCTTCTTTTCTTGATGAGTCTGGCTAATGGTTTATCAATTTTGTTTATCTTCTCAAAGAACCAGCTTTTAGTTTTATTGATCTTTGGTATAGTTTCCTTCATTTCATTTTCATTTCTGATCTGATTTTTATGATTTCTTTCCTTCTGCTAACTGAGGGGTTTTTTTTCGTTCTTCTTTCTCTCATTGCTTTAGGTGCAAGGTTAGGTTGTTTATTCGAGATGTTTCCTGTTTATTAAGGTGGGCTTGTATTGCTATAAAGTTCCCTCTTAGAACTGCTTTTGCTGCGTCCCATAGGTTTTGGGTCGTCGTGTCTCCATTGTCACTTGTTTCTAGGTATTTTTTAATTTCCTCTTTGATTTCTTCAGTGATCACTTCGTTATTAAGTAGTGTATTGTTTAGCCTCCACGTGTTTGTATTTTACAGATCTCTTCCTGTGATTGATATCTAGTCTCATGGTGTTGTGGTCAGAAAAGATACTTGATACAATTTCAATTTTCTTAAATTTACTAAGGCTTGATTTGTGACCCAAGATATGATCTGTCCTGGAGAATGTTCCATGAGCACTTGAGAAACATGTGTATTCTGTTGATTTTGGATGGAATGTCCTATAAATATCAAGTAAGTCCATCTTGTTTAATGTATCATTTAAAGCTTGTGTTTCCTTATTTATTTTCATTTTGGATGATCTGTCCATGGGTGAAAGTGGGGTGTTAAAGTCCCCTACTATGAATGAGTTACTGTCGATTTCCTCTTTTATGGCTGTTAGTGTTTGCCTTATTTATTGAGGTGCTCCTTATGTTGGGTGCATAAATATTTACAATTGTTATATCTTCTTCTTGGATTGATCCCTTGATCATTATGTAGTGTCCTTCTTTGTCTCTTCTAATAGTCTTTATTTTAAATTCTATTTTGTCTGATATGAGAATTGCTACTCCAGCTTTCTTTTGGTTTCCATTTGCATGGAATATCTTTTTCCATCCCCTTACTTTCAGTCTGTATGTGTCTCTAGGTCTGAAGTGGGTCTCTTGTAGACAGCATGTATATGGGTCTTGTATTTGTATCTGTTCAGCCAATCTGTGTCTTTTAGTGGGATCATTTAGTCCATTTACATTTAAGGTAATTATCGATATGTATGTTCCTATTCCCATTTTCTAAATTATTTTGGGTTCGTTATTGTAGGTCTTTTCCTTCTCTTGTGTTTCTTGCCTAGAGAAGTTCCTTTAGCATTTGTTGTAAAGCTGGTTTGGTGGTGCTGCACTCTCTCAGCTTTTGCTGCTCTGTAAAGGTTTTAATTTCTCCATCAAATCTGAATGAGATCCTTGCTGGGTAGATTAATCCTGGTTGCAGGTTTTTCTCCTTCATCACTTTAAATATGTCCTGCCACTGCCTTCTTGCTTGCAGGGTTTCTGCTGAAAGATCAGCTGTTAACCTTATGGGGATTCCCTTTTGTGTTATTTGTTGTTTTTCCCTTGCTGCTTTTAATATGCTTTCTTTGTATTTAATTTTTGACAGGTTTTTTTTTTTTTTTTTGCGGTACGCGGGCCTCCCACTGTTGTGGCCTCTCCCGTTACAGAGCACAGGCTCTGGACGTGCAAGCTCAGTGGCCATGGCCCAGGGGCCCAGCCGCTCCGCGGCACGTGGCATTCTCCCAGCCCGGGGCACGAACCCGCGTCCTCTGCATCAGCAGGCAGACTCCCAACTACTGTGCCACCAGGGAAGCCCTAATTTTTGACAGTTTGATTAATATGTGTCTTGGTGTATTTCTCCTTGGATTCATCCTGTATGGGACTCTCTGTGCTTCTTGGACTTGATTAACTATTTCCTTTCCCATATTAGGGAAGTTTTCAACTATAATCTCTTCAAATATTTTCTCAGTCCCTTTCTTTTTCTCTTCTTCTTCTGGAACCCCTATAATTCGAATGTTGGTGCGTTTAATGTTGTCCCAGAGGTCTCTGAGACTGTCCTCAGTTCTTTTCATTCTTTTTTTCTTTATTCTGCTCTGCAGTAGTTATGTCCACTATTTTATCTTCCAGGTCACTTATCCGTTCTTCTGCCTCAGTTATTCTGCTATTAATCCCATCTAGAGTATTTTTCATTTCATTTATTGTGTTGTTCATCGCTGCTTCTTTCATCTTTAATTCTTCTAAGTCCTTGTTAAATGTTTCTTGCATTTTGTCTATTCTATTTCCAAGATTTTGGATCATCTTTATTATCGTTATTCTGAATTCTTTTTCAGGTAGACTGCCTATTTCCTCTTCATTTGTTAGGTCTGGTGCATTTTTATCTTGCTCCTTCATCTGCTGTGTGTTTTTGTGTCTTCTCATTTTGCTTATCTTAATGTGTTTGGGGTCTCCTTTTTGCAGGCTGCAGGTTCGTAGTTCCCGTTGTTTTTGGTGTCTGTCCCCAGTGGCTAAAGTTGGTTCAGTGGGTTTTGTAGGCTTCCTGGTGGAGGGGACTAGTGCCTGTGTTGTGGTGGATGAGGCTGGATCTTGTCTCTCTGATGGGCAGGTCCACGTCTGGTGGTGTGTTTTGGGGTGTCTGTGGACTTATTATGATTTTAGGCAACCTGTCTGCTAATGGGTGGGGTTGTGTTCCTGTCTTGCTAGTTGTTTGGCATAGGATGTCCAGCACTGTAGCTTGCTGGTCGTTGAGTGAAGCTGGTTGCTGGTGTTGAGATGGAGATCTCTGGGAGATTTTCGCTGTTTGATATTATGTGGAGCTGGGAGGTCTCCTGTGGACCAGTGTCCTGAAGTTGGCTCTCCTACCTCAGAGGCACAGCACTGACTCCTGGCTGCAGCAGCAAGAGCCTTTCATCCACATGGCTCAGAATAAAAGGGAGAAAAAGTAGAAATAAAGAATTAGTAGAAGTAGGAAGAAAGAAAGAAAGAAAAAAAGAGAAAGAAAAGGAAGGAAGGAAGAAGGAAAGAAGGAAAGAAAGGTGGGAGGAAGGAAGGAAGGAAGGAGGGAAGTAAGGAATAAAAGGAAGAAGGAAGATCAAGTAAAATAAAATAAAGTTATTAAATAAAAAATTATTATTAAGAAAAATTAAAAAAACAAAAAACGGATTGATAGAACCTTAGGACAAATGCTGGAAGCAAAGCTATACAGACAAAATCTCATACAGAAGCATAGACATACACACTCACAAAAAGGGGAAAAGGGGAAAAAAATCATAAATCTTGCTCTCAAAGTCCACCTCCTCAATTTGGGATGATTCGTTGTCTATTCATGTATTCCACAGATGCAGGGTACATCAAGTTGATTGTGGAGCTTTAATCCACTGCTTCTGCGGCTGCTGGGAGAGATTTCCGTTTTTCTTCTTTGTTCTCACAGCTGCCAGGGGCTCAGCTTTGGATTTGGCCCCGCCTCTGCGTGTAGGTCGCCAGAGGGCGTCTGTTTTTCGCTCAGACAGGACGGGGTTAAAGGAGCCGCTGATTCGGGGGCTCTGGCTCACTCAGGCCGGGGGGAGGGAGGGGCACTGCGTGCGGGGCGGGCCTGCAGCGGCAGAGGCCGGCGTGACGTTGCACCAGCCTGAGGTGCGCCGTGCGCTCTCCCGGGGAAGTTGTCCCTGGATCCCGGGACCCTGGCAGCGGCGGGCTGCACAGGCTCCCCTGAAGGTAGGTGTGGATAGTGACCTGTGCTCGCACACAGGCTTCTTGGTGGCGGCAGCAGCAGCAGCCTTAGCGTCTCATGCCCGTCTCTGGGGTCCGCGCTTTTAGCCGCAGTTCGCCCCCGTCTCTGGAGCTCCTTTAAGCAGCGCTCTTAATCCCCTCTCCTGGCGCACCAGGAAACAAAGAGGGAAGAAAATGTTCTTGCCTCTTCGGCAGGTCCAGACTTTTCCCCGGACTCCGTCCCGGCTAGCCGTGGTGCACTGACCCCCTGCAGGCTGTTCTAGCCGCCAACCCCAGTCCTCTCCCTGCGCTCTGACTGAAGCCCGAGCCTCAGCTCGCAGCCCCGCCCGCCCCGGCGGGTGAGCAGACAAGCCTATCGGGCTGGTGAGAGCTGTTCGGCACCGATCCTCTGTACGGGAATCTCTCCGCTTTGCCCCCCGCCCCCCTGTTGCTGCGCTCTCTTCCGCGGCTCTGAAGCTTCCCCCCTCCACCACTCGGAGTCTCCGCCCGCGAAGGGGCTTCCTGGTGTGTGGAAACCTTTCCTCCTTCACAGCTCCCTCCCACTGGTGCAGGTTCCTATTTTTTTGTCTCTGTTTTTTCTTTTGCCCTACCCAGGTACGTGGGGAGTTTCTTGCCTTTGGGGAGGTCTGAGGTCTTCTGCCAGCGTTCAGTAGGTGTTCTGTAGGAGTTGTTCCATGTGTAGATGTATTTCTGGTGTATCTGTGGGGAGGAAGGTGATCTCCGCGTCTTACTCTTCCGCCATCTTCCCCTCGTCTGCCTCTATGGTTTTGCGGCAGGCCGATTCTTAACCACTGCGCCACCAGGGAAGTCCTATTCTAAAATTTTTAGTGAGACAAAGTTTGTCATTAAGAATGTTATAGTAGGCTTAAATTTTCTAAGTGTTTTTATTCATATTATTTTTTTGAGTGCTAATAACAATTCGCATAGAACTAGTACTTTGTAGTCTTAGAGTTTTCATGTCCAATAGATGCTATAATTCTCACAATAGCTCTTCGAACTATGAATTATAGAAAATCACAACAAAATAGACTTTAAACTTTGCAAATGTGATTATTGGTAGTTCCTGTTACCACTAGATGGCCCTCTCAGCATGTACTTTTGAGCCAAAGTAGCAAGTTTATAGACAGTTTGAATTTCGTCTATAGATCTTATTAAGAGACATTTTAATTGGAGTTAAAAATGGTTTATATCAGGTTATATGATAAGCTTTTTTAGAAGTAGTAAAGAAATTCAAGGTGGAATTTATTAGTGCGAGTTTTTTGGTTTTCTTCTCAAGAAGAATGGAGTATTAAACTAAATGGCATTCAGTACCATACACATAATATATTTTCAGTAAGTATTTTAAACATTAATGAAAATTTATTGAATTTAATTAGGCTTCTCCATATGCTTGTGGAAAAGTTATTTGCCACACCAAAAAAGCAACCTTTTCTGCTAAGCCTTTAACTGATCTTATGTAAATCCAACACTTTATCTCTGAGGATTTAATATAGAGGTAACGAACTAAGTAAACTGAGGGCTCGACATGGAACTATGGTCCCCTTGGTCAATTTTGTTGTCCTAACTCAATTGAGTTCCTCTAAGGGTCCGAATTATTCTACTATGATGTGCATGTTCCTGTCCAGTGAGAATCAGGAGTGAAATTGCTACAGTTTGGTATTTTTGTCATCTTAACTTTCACTAAATTTCTTGACAAGAAAATTAGAACATCTTTGATTTTGGTCTTACTTGATCTCACATGTATTTTCTTCCATTGATTTTCAATATTATTACCTCCATTGCTCTCTTTTATAATAAATATTTTGTATTGCCCATTTTACTAACTTGAAATGAAAATCATAGTTAATATTATCTATCTGCACAGTTTCAAAAAATCATTATGATGCCCTAATTTTAATGTAAAGGAGAAGTAGAAGGAAAGCAATTTATAATAAAATGTGTATTTCAATATGTAAGTACTGGAGCAGACTACACTAGATGAAACAAGAGGTAGTCAAATGCTTGCGCCTGTACATAGAATGACTATGAATCACTGTGAATGTGATAGCTGTGAAAGCTGATTATAATACATATTGGTGATTCAAATACCCAAGTGGCATTGGCATTGGTGACATGATTTTCCAAAATGGTGAAAAACTCTTAGTAAAGTTATGAATAAAACAAAGAGATGCATTGTTGCAGTCTAGAAAATTTGGGGTGTATTAATATGTGGGAAAATTCATTTTGTTTACATATTAGTTAAGTTCTAGTCTTAGATATATTCAGTGGGACCTTTGAAAGTCAACAAGACATATGACAATTCTTTGCCATACCGGATTGTTTCCTGCATTGCTGGACCTCTAGTATCTCTGGCACTTGCCTTTTAATTGCTGGTAAAGTATTCATCCCATCCCTCTTCCCAGTAATCCCTAAAATGCCTCTATATAAATCCAGAGGATCCTCTAGGGGGCAGTGCTGCTAACATTGAGAACCACCAATTTAAAAGTATCTAGCTACATTAATCTACACACCTGTATTTCTCATGGAATTTCAAAACCAAAGTAACTTAAGCATCCTAGGTCCTTAAATATGATGTTTTAAATAGTTAAGAAAATTGCAGAATTATGTAAGAAGTTGATTTGTTCAAATGCATCATTGTTTTGTTGCAGTTCTTATAAGCAGATCAATATGTTTGCTATTTTAGGTCCCTGGTAGCCTCCATATTCTTTATTTTTTCCACGCTTTCTGTTTAGTAAGTCAGTAGTATATAACTTTCTTTAATGTCACCGTTTACTTATTTAACAGTCACACAATTTGTCCCTTAAAAAAAACCCATTGTTTAAATTTGGAAGATATTACAGAAACTTTGTGAAATGGAGGCAAATTTTCCCATAATCATACCACCCTAACAACTGTTAATATTTTCAGTATTTTGTTCTGTATATGCATATTTTGACATTCAAAAATTAGTTTTGTGTCTTTTCACTCAACATGGCATAACTTTTTAATATTATTATATAACTTCAAAAATATTATTTTAAATTACTGCATCCTATTCTGTTAGGTTCCACAATTTAACTATTTTCCTACCTTTAGTTTGTTCACATTATAAAAACATACACACATATTTTTTATCTGTTTCAGTATATTTTCATTTTTCCTTTAGGATAGGGCTTCAGAACTGGAGTCATTTATTAGGTCATTAGGATTAGGCTAATATTTAACAAAAGTTACATTTTTTTATAACTTCTGTTAAATATTGCAAATTGACTTTAAAAGTTATTTACTTCACATTTTTTGAGCATCAGTGATACTGAACATGTTTAGTGAATTATTTCTATTTTCTCTTTTAGAAAGTGTGTGGTCTGCCCTTTGACTATTGATCTGTTGGGTGCTTGGTGGTTTTTTTTCTTTGTTTGTTTGTTTTCTCTTTTCGAATCAGACCTTTTAAATAATATTTCAATGTTTCGTACATTCATTTTTATGCTATCTTTGATTTTAGTTTGATTATTTTATTTGTATTTGTATGAGACGACAGTTATCTACTTGTACAAGATAGTATGTGATATCAAGGAAAGAACATGGGATGTGGAGTCAAGAAATCAGGGTTCTGGAAGGAGATATTTATAATACATATTATATCTGACAAAGCACTCATATCCAGAATGTATATAAGAATGCTTACAAGTCATTAAGAAAAAGGCAGACAATCCAATTTCTAAATAATGAGGAAAAGCCCTAAACCACCACTTCATAAAAGATATCCAGATATTTAAACCATCTGGCAGTATGTATGCTGAATGAATGCAGATTGATTTTATATTACTGTGTAAGACATATTTAAAAATGTGTATTTGGGGGAAATACTTACTTCATTGTAAAACCAGGTTAATATTAAATTTTGGTCATCCAGACTATAGAACACTGTCTTTGTGTTAGTATGGCCAGTTTAGATTTTACTGTATTTCTGTAGAAGAGAGATCAGTTTTTTTTTTACCTTATTCTGCCTTTAGTAGGACATTATTATTTCTGATTCTTTGCCTATTGAATATGCTATTAATTTATATCCAGCTGGTACATATTCCCTAGGAAAAATCCTTCGTTAAAGAACAGTAATCTCTTGATTTTAGTGTTTTTAGTGGGATTAAGGAATATTTTGGGTTCCAGTGACTCCACCAATGTATGAATGAGAGAATGGGAGGAAAAAGGAAAGGAAATCAGACATTCAAGGGTGAAAACGTTGTGAATGTCACAAAAAGGCATAAAAGATGCCCCACATAAAACCCACAAGTGCATGTGGTTATTTTTCTTATTCTTCACCATAGGATATATTATGAATTATTTCTATTCTTACAAAGAGAACAACTATAAAAAATTCTTTCCTGTTTAGTGACAGATGCCTGTTTTGGACATGTACATCTCACCTAATCATTGTGTGAGCCTCCCAGTATTAACATCTGCTCCTGTTCACTCTTTTTATGTTTGGTTATTTCTGTGTTATGAAATCTACTAAAAAATACAATAATTTAAGCACAAACTTGTGTTCTTTTGGGGACATTTTTAAATCAACCTTTAATCAACCCTTTTAGATTTCCTAACACCTCTAATTATGTGATGCATTTTGTTCCTTTCTGGTATAAATAACCTCTCCAAGCTCTGTCAACATTCTTCTCACACACATACTCCTTTCCCCTCTTTTCTTGAGTAATTCCTGTTCATACCAGATTGGGATATACTAATCAACCTGACATTCCTCTCTTATAATTTATTTCCCCTCAACTCAAAGAGTATTCACTTTTTGAGACAAATTCATACCTGAGGCACATTTTTTCTTGCGTAAATTTCAGGGGTTCCATATCTTCCCATCCCCACAACCTTCAAATTCTACCTGTTTGCCTTTCTTCCAGATACATATAACATCATTGAATAGTCTTTCTGGATTTGGGAACTTTCTTCTTCTAGAAGTGTCATCTTTTGAATTTGAGCATTTCTGATACTTTGAAATCTTTCTTCCCCTGTGTACTCCTGACATGATCTTTCCTTAACACATATTTCAATATTTCTTATTCAAGATGACACAAACACACATACACACACACGCACACACATACACACACACACCCATCCTAGGCTGTGACATTTTCAGATATCTTGTATTCAGGATGTGGGGCATACTTACTTTATAGGTTCTTAGTGAGACACATACTCTATTGATAATACTGTTAGACTCTCTTTTCATTATTTTCATTGAATGTGGGTTGTGCCTTTTTTAAAATAAATTAATTTTATTTATTTATTTGGCTGCATTGGGTCTTTTTTTTCTTTATTTATTTTATTTATTACTTATTTTTGGCTGCATTGGGTCTTCATTGCTGCATGCGAGCTTTCTCTAGTTGCGGTGAGCGGGGGCTACTCTTTGTTGCGGTCCGTGGGCTTCAGTAGTTGTGGCTCGCAGGCTCCAGAGCGCAGGCTCGGTAGTTGTGGCACACGGGCTTAGTTGCTCCGCGGCATGTGGGATCTTCCCGGGCCAGGGCTTGAACCTGTGTCCCCTGCATTGGCAACGGATTCTTAACCACTGCGCCGCCAGGGAAATCCCATGCATTGGGTCTTCATTGCGGTGCATGGGCTTCTCATTGCAGTGGCTTCTCTTGTTGCGGAGGCTTCAGTAGTTGTAGCACGCAGGCTCAGTAGTTGTGGCTTGCGGGCTCTAGAGCGCAGGCTCAGTACTTGTGGTGCATGGGCTTAGTTGCTCTGTAGCACGTGGGGTCTTCCTGGACCAGGGCTCGAACCCATGTCCCCTGCATTGGCAGGTGGATTCTTAACCACTGCACCACCAGAGAAGCCCTGAATTGTGCCTTTTTCTGAAAGAACTTACATGCACATTGCCTGTATGAGGGTTGAAAATACTTATTTTCAAATTCTGAGCACATTCACTGTTGCTAAAAAAAGTTATGGTAGATTTATTTTAAATTTTGTACCACTTAAAGAGGATAATATATTTACCTTATTTCTATTTACATTTGTGAGAAAACTTTATTGCTGCAACTCCTCCAGTGAAAACAGTTTGTTGCTAGTTTTAAATTTTAGACAAGCTTTCTTTGCCACTTACCTCTTCTATTTTTTACCAGCTGTGTTCGGAGAATTCAAATTAATTTTATTATCCTAGTTAAAAATTTGATAAGAAAGAAAAATCTGTTCCCAAAATTCAAATAAAAATTGCTTTTATATGATCTGTAGTTTCAGAGGAACTATATCACAACCTTTTGAAGGTCTAATTGAGAACTGACTTATTAGTGAAGATAGAAGAGAAAAAAATTATGTCATAATGTATAAATGGAGATGTTAAATTCATCTATGTTTTGTTTAGATGTCCCTGGTAGATTTGGGAAAGAAGCTTTTAGAAGCGGCTCGAGCAGGTCAAGATGATGAAGTTCGTATTTTGATGGCTAATGGAGCTCCTTTTACTACAGACTGGGTAAAGAATGGTTTTAATGTTGTGGGGTTTTTTTGTTTTTTGTTTTCTCCTCCTCCTCCTCCCCCTCCTCTTCCTCCTCCTCCTTCTTCTTCTTCTTCTTCCTCTCATTTTTGAGTTTTTCCAGTTAAAAGTTTAGTCAGTATTGTGTTTATAAGTGGTGAAAATTTAATTTTTTTGCAAATTTGTTTGCAATTTTAGAATTATAGCTTGCTTTTAAAGAGAATGGTTCATATACTTTTTTTTATAATAGACCACCTTATCCAAATATTCTGTCCACACATGGGTTTTTCTTTAAATTACGGAGTTCAGTAATGTAGGATGAATGTAAAATGTAGCTGCTTGGGATTTAATTTAAAGGCCTTATAAATAGCACAGGTAGAATTTACAATTCAGAAAAAGCAAATTTGGTGTTAATGTTATAATTGATTCTAAAAAAGGAAAAATGTTTGCATTTCAATTGATACTTGTAAAACTATTGCAAACATCACTCAGAAGGAAGAAAGGAATGAGAAGGAGTTCTTAGTAATTACAGAAGGCAATTGTGAAGAAGACAGAAACCATAACTCTGTTTAATTCTGCAGGTAAATCAAAAGGGATATTCTTGGGAATGTGGAGGGTTAGGAATATGGATTAACTCTCCCACTGGTAACAACTAAAAATTCCAGAGTTTTGATTTTGTTGTTTTTAGCTTACTTGTTCCATGCTCTTTTTAACTTTTCATTCAAAACAATTTTTTTTATTATGGAAAATTTCAAACATAAATCAACCCCTGTATACCCTTCAAAAATTATCAAATCAAATGAATCTTATTTCCTCTATAATCCCATTTACTTTCTTTGTTTAGTATTATTTTAAAGTAAATTTCAGGAACCATTTTGTTTCATCCATAGCTTTCAGCATCTGTCTTTAAAAGATAAAGATTTTTTGACTGAGTATATTAAAAAAAAATCTTACGGGCACTGATGAGTTAGAAAGAAAGTAAGGGATTATCAAGCTGAAAAACTAAGCAAAGGCCATAACCTAGAGAAATTTCACCCTTAGAACATTTGCTAACTCAGTAAATTTGCCAGTTGGTGTTCTACCTCCCCGGCATAGGTTACTTAAGATAAAGACCTGAGACTGCTCATAGAGGGAAGTCTCCTAGAGATCCTTTCCCCATAATACTGGAATCCTAAAGAGATGTACCTTCGTTGTAAGGGTAAACCAGAAATACCCCCTCCCTCCTCCTACCTGATCCTGCCCCTGCCCCTGTTGTTAGGATACTGCAAGGCAAATGAACTGGCTTGAACTAAGGTACCAAATGGAGAGAGGAAAAATTTTGTTGATGAGAATTTGGAGTCAAAAGCCATCCTTTGCACACATTTGTGGCCTTAACTCATAAATACTTATGTATTCTGCAAAACTCTGAACTGAAGAATGAATTTAAAATTATCTTTGGACTAGAGGTTACCCGTGGTTCCTGACACAAGCAAATGAATATCCTTTTTGGAGGAACCTGCCTTCCTCCCAGGTTTCATATCTACAAATGAAATTCCAAGGAAAATGAACAGTCAAAAAATAACTGAACACTGGGACTTCCCTGGCAGTCCAGTGGTTAAGACTCCATGCTTCCACTGCAGGGGGTGCGGGTTTGATCTGTGGTCGGGTAATTAAGATCTCGCATGCCACGTGGTGCGGCCAAACGAAAAAAAGAAACCCAACAAAAACTGAACACACAAGGACACAAGGCAGCTTGGACAATAACCCACTGGAACAACTGACAACATAAGCAGACCTATAAGGACTTTAGATAAGATTTTAATAGCAGATTAGGAATAGCTGAAGAGAAAATTAGTAAACTGAAAAACAAAAAAAATCATTCAGAATGCGGTGCAGAGAAAAACAAAAAAATATAAAAGATGTCAGGAGTCATGAAGGCTAGTGTATGAGAAAGTCTAACATATATCTAATCATAAATCCACAAGGAGAGTGAAAATAGGGATGAAATAATTTTAAAAGATAATGGTTTAGCTTTTCCAAGACTGATGAAAGATGGCAGCTCACAGATTCGAGTAGCCCAGAAAATCTCCAGCAGAATCAATAAAAATAATCTATATCTAGACACATCATAGTGATCCCGTAGTACATCAAGACAAAAAGAGCCTTCAAGATACCAATGAGATATCACGTCACACCTGTCAGAATGGCTATCATCAAAAGGTCTACAAATAAATGTTGGCAAGGATATGGAGAAGAGGGAATCCTCGTGCACTGTTGGTGGGAATGTAAATTGGTGCAGCCCCTATGGAAAACAGTGTGGAGGTTCCACAAAGAGCTAAAAATAGAACTACCATATGATCTAGCAATTCCACTCCAGGGTATATATCTGGAAAAAATGAAAACTCTAATTCGAAGAGATACGTGCACCCCAGTGTTCATAGAAGTACTGTTTACAATAGTCAAGATATGAAAGCAACCCAAGTGTCCATCAACAGGCAAATGGATAAAGATGATGTGGTATGTACATGTACAGTGGACTATTACTCAGCCATAAAAAAGAAAGAAATTCTGCCATTTGCAGCAATGTGGGTGGATCTGGAGAGTATTATGCCTAATGAAATAAGTCAGAGAAAGACAAATACTGTATGATACCATTTATTTGTGGAATCTAGAAAATTAACAAATGTGTATAGCAAAACAGAAACTGGACTCACAGATACAGAAAACAAACTAGTGGTTACTGGTGGGGAGAGTAAAGTGGGGAAGGACGAAATAGGGTATAGGATTAAGAGATATAAACTACTATGTATAAAATATATATGCAATGAGGATATATTGTATAGCACAGGGAATTGTAGCCATTATTTTGTAATGACTGTTTTTTTGGGTTTTTTTTTGCGGTACGCGGGCCTCTCAATGTTGTAGCCTCTCCCGTTGCGGAGCACAGGCTCCGGACGCGCAGGCTCAGCGGCCATGGCTCACGGGCCCAGCCACTCCGCGGCATGTGGGATCTTCCCGGACCGGGGCACGAAGCCGTGTCCCCTGCATCGGCAGGCTGACTCTCAACCACTGCGCCACCAGGGAAGCCCCTGTAATGACTTTTAATGGAGTATAATCTATAAAAATACTGAATCACTATGCTGTACACCTGAAACTAATATAATATTGTAAATCAGTTATACTTCAATTTAAAAAAATCTATAAACCCTGAAAAAAAAAGACAAAAATCTTAAGAAGGATTAGTGTCCATAATACATAGGGATTCCCATGACAGTGATGAAAAACAAGACAAAGAAGATAGGGCAAATGACTTGATATGGTACTTGACTAAAGAGAATGCTTGAATGACCAATAAACGTGAAAAAATGCTCAGCTACATTAATGATTGGGCAAATGCAAAGTAAAATCATGAAATACTATTGCTTATCCATCAGATAAGCAAAAACTAAACAAAAAAGTCTTTCAGCGCCAACCGTTGGTGAGGAAATCCATAAATTGATAGAAACACTTTGGAGAACAGCTTGGCAGTACCTAGTAGATTTAAATGTGTACATACCCTCTGGCATAACTATTGAACTTCTAAGAATATTTCCAAGGAAAGTTCTTGTTCATGTATTTGAGACATGTATAAGACTGTTTTTAGTAGCAGCATTATTCATAATAAAAAACTGGAAACCTTAATGCTCAACAGTGGATTGGTTAAATTGATTATGGCTTATTCATTTGGTAGAAAATCATAGAGCAGAGAAAATTAGTGAACTATACTTATATTCATCATCGTGGGTGAATCTTATGATATTAAGCCAAAGAAGGCAAGTCTCAGAGAAATACATGCAATGTGATTCTATTTAAATAAAGTTCAGAGCAGGCAAAACCAAAGTATATTATTTAGGGATACATAGTAATTTTTAAAAAAGCAAAGTAAAGCAATCTTTATTACAAAATTCAGACTAGTAATTACCTCAGGGGTTGGGGGAGGGGCTTATTAGGGAGTGGCACGTGGGAAGATTCTAAATTGCTGGTAATGTTTTATTTATAGACTGTGATGGTATTTACCTCATTTTCCTCCTTCAAACTACATATATGTACGTATATATATATTTTGTATCATCAACCAAAAAGGTAAGGTCTTGAGAAGAAAAAATTACAAAAGAAACCATTTTATCACACTGAGCAGAACTCATGGTTGCTAAATAGGCTATGGAGATATTTCATTAAATATTAGAATTTAAGAGTATAGAAAGGGCCAGTTTTAGAAAAGTATGATAGAGCATGGAGGAAGAAAGGATTGTTTAAAAATCTTCTTTAATCTGCAGGAATGACCTTCCCTTAAAAATACAAGGCTTTTAATAGTAATAAAATAATTATTCCCAGGGTAAATGATTTCCATTTTTACCATGAATTGAGAGCACATACCTAGCTTTGTATTATGACTCTTACTTGTGTGACTTCAGGCAAATTAGTAACCTCTTTGTGCCTTACTTATTTTCTTAAAATTTTAAAAACTTTTTATTATAGTTGATTTACATTGTTGTATTAGTTTCAGGTGAACAGCAAAGTTAATCAGTTATACATATATCCACTTTTTTTTTTTTAAGATTCTCTTCCCATATAGGCCATTACAGAATATTGAATAGAGTTCCCTATGCTATAAAGCAGGTTCTTATTAGTTATCTGTCTTATATATGGTAGTGTGTATATGTCAATCCCAATCTCCCAGTTTATCCCCCCCCTTACCCCTGGTCATGCCTTAGTTTCTTTTACTGCCAAATGAGGATAGTAATAGTACCTGTGTTTTGAGGAGATTAAATGATACAATAGGTGTAAAGGTCTTAGAATAGTGCTTGCTATGGAAAGTGCTTAAATAAAAACCTTAGTTGCTATTATTACAGCAGTGGTCATAGCAAATTGCATGTTCTAGTGAACTATCTTGGTTCTTTAGAACATGAGTGCCTTGGTAATCAGAGAGTTGTAGGGACTTTTTGTGCTTCTAAGTGCATGTGATATAATGTAATTCTAGTTTTCACCTATTAAAAATTATAACTCTGGGCTTCCCTGGTGGCGCAGTGGTTGGGAGTCCGCCTGCCGATGCAGGGGACACGGGTTCATGCCCCGGTCCGGGAGGATCCCACATGCTTCGGAGCGGCTGGGCCCGTGAGCCATGGCCGCTGGGCCTGAGTGTCCAGAGCCTGTGCTCCGCAATGGGAGAGGCCACAATAGTGAGAGGCCCGCGTACCACAAAAAAAAAAAAAAAAAAATTATACCCCTGATAAGGCTCTTCTTCACATTTTAGTATGTACTTCTGTATATTTTGAATGTAGCGTGACTAGGCCACGTGGAACCAATTTCAGGAGAACTGGGCTCTCTTTTGGTTCTTTTTTTAAAATTTTTATTGGAGAATAGTTGATTTACAATGTTGTGTTAGTTTCTGCTGCATGTTTTGGTTCCGTCTTAACTCACCTTTGGCAAGTGCACCTCACATCAGATTTTTTCCTTGAAAAATGACTATATGAACTTCTTTAAAAAGATCACTGAGGTGCTTTAATTAATTTATTTTTAAATCCTAGAAACAGTTTAATGTAAAAATGTACACTGTTACAATTATTTGATGTGAATTTCATAGATGAAAAGTTTTGTGTGAATGGTGTGAGGAAAACTTTCTAATGCTCAAAAATTTCTGACCCTAATTATGTCTAATTCCTGATGAAATTAATTTTGTTTAGACTATCTGATAACAAAGAAAGCAAGTTTGAATTAAATGAAATATTGTCATTTCTTCCTCACTGAGAAATGAATGGGAATTCTTGAAGGCCCCTATGAAGAGACTGTGATCAGCAAAAATTATTCCTTTTCAGTTTTGAGTTACTGTGTAAACATTTGATATAAAGAGAATCTGTTTGCTCTGTAAACAGAATATATAAAGTAGAAGATAGAAGTATATTTTAAAATGACTATAGATGTGGATTTTTTTTCTTGTGGTATAGCTTGGAACTTCTCCACTTCACCTGGCAGCACAGTACGGACATTATTCCACCACTGAAGTACTACTCCGAGCTGGTGTAAGTAGGGATGCCAGAACCAAAGTGGACCGAACGCCGCTGCATATGGCAGCTTCTGAGGGCCATGCCAGCATAGTGGAGGTTTTGCTTAAGGTATGTGTTCTCTTTTTGCACTTTGCTTTTGAAAGTAAGACCCCAAAGGCTATAAAATCATAGTGGTTTTATAAGAGGGAGAAGGGAACTAGTTTTGTTACTGACAGGGTTCTTGGACTCCTTAATCCATAGAAATTGATAAGAGGCCAGACAAGTAATTCAGGCAAGGCTTTATTAGGACTTGTGCTGTAGCACTAGGGAGCGAAAACAAGTATCAGGTTCCCTTGCTTGCTCCCTGACAGGGGAGGAGCTGGTCCCTTAAATGCAGTGAGGGTAGGGGCCAGTCCAGGGGTCACATGGGAGGGGTGGCTTGGGTGGTCTGTCCACCCCCTTAGTGGTGCTGTATGCAGTACCTTGCTTTTGCTCTCAACACCTCAGAAGTGGCAGTTGGGTTTTTGGTCTTTTGTATCTTATTGTTCATAATTTGCCCCAACTGCACATGCACGCAGTTATTTTTAGTCCCTTATTTTAGTTTCTTTGTATTCTATCGCTGGAGGAGATGTTTGTCCAGGTGCAAGCACTGCAGCAAAGGGTCCCAGGTCCGAGCCTGTCTCTGTTTTATTGAATGTCTACTTTTTTCCCCCATGTTATCTCATTTTTTGTGTGTAAGCATTCATTTGAGTGAAAATTATTTTAAAGTGTTATTTTGTGGGGGCAAAAACTTCCTCATTGTATGTTTTTAGTTAAGTCAGACAATTGACTTCTTAGATCTTGGTCTTTGCTGTGGTGAGGGACTACAGCTTTGTCTTACTCAACATATTTAAAACGCACATGGAAGGGAATGTTAGGCTTGAATAATTAACAAACAAATAATACAGGCAGGACTTTTTCTTTAATCATCTAAATGCCAAAGAGAAAATTCTGAAACAGAGAGTGATAGATTTAGATATTCTTAATTCTTTTTATTCTGGCCTCTAGATCAACTTATCCAAAAAACATACAATATAAGCCACGAGTACAAGTCACGTGTAATTCTAGATTTTGTATTAGCTACATTAAAAAAGTAAAAACAAAATAATTTTAATATTATATTTTATTTAACTCGGTATATATAAAATATTATAATTTCAACATGAAATCAATTTAAAAATTATTGAGATGTTTTACATCCTTTTTTTGGTGTGAGGTCTTTGAATTCCAGTGTGTATTTACATGCACAGCATAACTGTATTCGGCTACACGTGTCTAGTGACAACCATAATGGATAGTGTATCTCTTGATAGCTCCCTATTAATTCATTATATTGCACTGGTTTTGAAAGCAAGGGATATTTTTGTGTAAATAAGGAGCTGGAGGGTTTTGGAGGAATGTTCATAGTTTTCCTTCACACCTTATGCCATTCTAGCCCTTCATACTCACGGCTGGATGACTGAAAAAATAATTGCTGTACGCCTAAGAAATTAGAAGGAATGCAATTAGGAAAGCCAGCATGATAGGAAACTGATTACGTGACAGATGTGTGGTGATTCCTGGAGCGTGTAGATCATTCAACACACAAAAATAAAGAGTTGGTCATATTAGTAGCAAATTCTTGGTTTAAAGCACAGTGGCTAGTATTTTCATATCAGGACTTCTTTATATTTCGTATTTTAGAAATTTCTTATTTTGAAATATTTGTATAGCATGGCGCTGATGTCAATGCAAAGGACATGTTGAAGATGACAGCTCTACATTGGGCCACAGAACACAATCATCAAGAGGTGGTGGAACTCTTAATCAAATATGGTGCTGATGTACACACGCAAAGTAAATTTTGTAAAACTGCGTTTGATATTTCAATAGACAATGGGAATGAAGATTTAGCAGAGATACTACAGGTAACTTTTGGCTTTTAATTTAAGAAAATAAAAGGATCTCTGTCATATGGATGATTTGAACTATTTAGCTTGTAGTTTTTCATTTTGGACTTATTTTGGACAGTCCTATTCCTCTTTCACTTCCTCTTTGTTCATTGCTGTTCATTTTCCTAATTGTAAGACCACAGTCTTTGCATGTAACATTAGAAGATTAGATAAAGTGATTACTTTCAGTGTTTGTAAGGTTCTGAATTCCCTTCTATACATTTTAGTCTATTAATTATTTTGATGCATGTTTGGATACCTTATGGTTTTTCAAGTCTGTTATACTTCCACTAACATTTTTTTTTAGGAATCATAATCATGTCCCCTCAGTGAGTGATGCAGTCTTCATCATTCTGATTGGTTTCTTTTATTTTTTCACCATCCTCAAAAAAACCTGTTTATGAACATAGTTATTTATGGTTTTTGGACGTTTTCCTACTAACCAACATTACTTCTCTTTTCTTTAGCTAGACAACATTGATGTAAATTTTCTTCTTATTGCGTCTTCTTGCCTATCTTCTTGTCCTCCTTCCCAGTAGAACTCTTCTCTAAGACTATCTGAGTCTGTTGAACTTCATCTAGTTACTTAAAAGATGTTATGTGTTCAGGAAAATAAATTTTGCTGTGCTTCTTCCAATTCTTTTACTCCCAAGAGTGCAGTTTGGAGCCTAGGGTTGAGGATGGAGGACAATTAACTGAGAAGGACGTGCTTTATATAGGTAGTGTTATATATTGCTGAATATAGTAGAGAACATAATTTGATTTAAGTAATTTAATTTCTGTAGCTGCAGGGCAGCAGAATATCTTTCAACTGTGTTCTATTTATATATAGAACACAGATTTTTATTTTTGGCCCCACCGCGTGGCTCGCGGGATCTTAGTTGCCTGACCAGGGATTGAACCTATGCCCTTGGCAGTGAAAGCGCAGAGTCCTAACCGCTGGACCACCAGGGAATTCACTCAACTGAGTTCTATACAATCCTTTCAGATACCTACTTCGCCTCACATGGGATTTTGCTGCTTTACCTAATAGGGGAACTCAGGATATAAATACATATCTGTGATTTACCACTATACTTTCAGTAGACCAGAAACAAAGATTTCCATTTGTATTATATGATTCTTAGATTACAGGATGTTACATTGAAAGTCTGTCCTATATGTTCTGGTTATAATTCTGAAAACACCGTGGTAATTTGTCCTCTAGATTGCTATGCAGAACCAAATCAACACAAACCCAGAGAGTCCCGACACTGTGACGATACACGCTGCAACACCACAGTTTATCATTGGACCTGGAGGGGTGGTGAACCTAACAGGTCTGGTATCTTCAGAAAATTCATCCAAGGCAACAGGTATTGAGATGCATATAGGATAGCTGTTGGGATTTTATGCTTTAGTAGGTATTCATCCTTTTAAGAAAGGACTGTTGGAGAATGAGGGTAAGATTATATCAGCCACGTTGGTTTTCTTTGTTATAATTGGCAAAAAAATTTTATGAGGCAAAATAATCTAAAGAAAGGTGATATTGCAAAATGTACTGCAGTATTACCTTTCAAAAGTTAATGCTATCCAAGCTTGTTTTTCACAAAACTAATATTATCTAAGCTTCATTTAAGAGTTGAATAAAGTAAAACAGATTATCAGAAAAATTCACTAGATTAAATTCCTTAAAAATTCAAACATGTTTTCTCCTTTATCGTAGATGAAACGGGTGTATCTGCTGTTCAATTTGGAAACTCCTCTACATCAGTATTAGCTACATTAGCTGCCTTAGCTGAAGCATCTGCTCCATTGTCCAATTCTTCAGAAACTCCAGGTTAGAAAAACGAGTCAAATGTGTATATCGAAAGTTGGAGATTCAAATATTTGCACAGGCCAGGAAGGAAATTTAAAAGACTAAAGGGGGCAGGGTTGAGGTTATGGCCATCTGAGGAGAGTGGGGCAGGGCAAGGGTGCATCTCCTACTCAGCTCTAACTGATTATAGTAAAATGCTCAGTTAGTGTTGCCAGACTACTTTTTTCAAGGGAAGCTGAAAATCTGGATTTTAAAAGAACATTAAATCTTGGCAATTATTTAAAATTAAATTAAGATTAAAATTAATTAAAATTAAAAACAAACTTGTGTGGTTCACAGAAAACATGTCTGTGTACCCCATTTGGCTTTGTTTTACTAGTCTGACTTTTTGTATAAATAAATTAGCTAAGTATATATGAACCTGCTGTCTTTTTCATAACTTTTAATTTTTGGCAGCTCTATTAGAATGACATAAAATCTTAATGACTGACAAAACTAGGAAATAGCACACCAACAACCACCATTAAAGTATAACTTGGGGTTAAATGATTACAAACAGTATTAATAGCTGGTTTGATAAGGTTTACCTTTATACTTAACCAAAATAATTCTTGCTATAATTATGTAAGTAAAATATTTTTTTAATTAGGGAAAGACTCCACAAAATTATTTTTCTTACTGTAGTTTAAGCCATTTTATTTGGACCAATGCTTAAGAAAGTAAAGAATAATTTGTTGTCATTCATTATTTAATTTTTTTTCAAAATGTGACTAATAATAATAATAACAGCAACAGTTCGCTGCATGTTTACTGTGTGTGCTATGCACTGTGGCTGATGTTTTACACATCTCATTTAATCCTCACCAAAAAGATCGAAGGTAGATATTACTGGATTTGACTCTTCAAGGTGATGATTGGATGATGTATTTTTTGGTGGGGGCGTGGTGGTTACTTATCTCTCGCCTTTCTCCCCCTCTCTCTCTCCCTCTCTCCCTCCGTCTCCCCCCTCCCCCCTCCCTCCCCTCTCTCTCCCCCTGTGCCCCTCAACTAGTAATAGTAAACATTTATTCATTCTCCAGCTTCTTTAGCATTGTAATCAATGTTTGAATCTAAACCTTTATATTTGGGAGTCTTAAGATTTTTCTGAATCACTTTTGGCCATTAACAGCTACGTGTGTCATCCTATTGACATGCTGCTTTTATGACCTATGCCTGGATCTCTTCAGCACCTTTGTAATTGCATAAGTATATCAAAGAAAATTAATTTCATTGGTGGATTTCTATTTGATTAAACTTGTAAAATTTTTGCCTTTATTAAAGTACATATCTCTGAAAATTAATCTTTTCTTCAAAGTCAGCTCAAAGTTTTTACATTTAGATGTTTGACTCCACAAATTGGTCATACCAACTTCTCTAACTTCTACCTTTGAAAATGTTATGTGTGGTCTAGTGTGAGAGAATTGACAATTTTAGTTGACTTTTATTGCATGTGACTTACAGTCTTCTGTGAGCACAACAATTTTTTTATTTCAATACTACATCATAGTGAAATCTTTCTGAAGGTATTTTAAGAGCTTGAATTAAGTTAAAATTCAGGTGAGTACATTGCCACCAGTATAAACAACTCAGCTGAGGTGTGTAATCACATAAAGAAATATCTTCTCGCAGGTCAGTTTGCACATGCTCAGTCAAGTTATTTCTCTGCCTCTTGGCCGTCCAGTTTCTTTTAACATCATTTGTCAGACTCATCCTGATTTAGAAATGTTTATATGTTTTTCAAGGACATCTCAGGATCTGGGAAATAAAGTAGTACTCCCATTTTATATATGATGAAATTGAGGTTTGCGGAGGTTAAATAGTTTTGTCTAATGTAGCATGGCTATCAAGTGGTGAAAGGAAGTTTGTGCTCAAGGTCTGACTGATTCCCAAGTTGTGTGTCTGTGACCACTAAATATACTGTTTCCTCTATGCAGTTTCTTCAGGTGATCAGTGGCCGAGTCTCTTCTAGAATGTTTATAATTTGGTTTGCGATAGGAATAAATATTTGTGTAATCATCACTTTGTCTTGTATGAAACAAAAGCATCACTATTCCTAGTTTTACTTCTGAGGTGTATCTTTTGGAGCAGTCTTTTGAAATAAATGGTCTCCTGTTTGCCCTTTTTAAATGATTGAAAAACAAAATATAAGAACCATCAGTACACTAATTGGTACTGCTCTTATTCTTTCCTTTTACTGGCTAAGTAGTACAGTAAATACATCTTCTGATAATAAATAGCCAGTGTAGCAGCAAATGGACTGCATTTGAAATGGAAGCTAGCTGGCTGACATGGTCCTATATGTAGAGGAGGGGTACTTATGATAGTCTAGAATACCATGCTGTTTCATTTGAACTATGGCTTTAAATAGTTCTTTCATGTTTACATTAGGACTATCTTTGACACATAAAACAAATCTTAATGTTAGTCCAATGGGAACATCATAAAGGAAATCAGTCTAGTATAATGCTTTCATTGTGAAACGAAATGTCTTCTTGATGTTACAAGCAAATATAACTTCAGATTGTCACTGTTTGATGATTGAATTGCTTCCTTACTAGCATTTTTTATGTAAATATTTCCAGTTTTATTCTTTTCTCATAAACCTTTATTTTTCCAAGCATTTAACTTGTTAAATTTTTAATCTCCATGCATAATTTTCATGATTCTTTGTCTGTTTGATAGAAGTACAAAAAAAAATTTGATAAATCTCAGTATACCCTGAAGCAACATTGTTGCTAATGTTCATTTTTATTAAATTGGTTTTTTGGGAGTTTTTATTTCAGTTCCTGAGCCCACAGGCCTATGCTAATGTGCATAATTATATTAAATAATCATTAGGTCTATCTAGGTCCAGGCCAGGCCAGAAAAACGTGATGAAACACTTGATGTAAGTCATAAATTTAACTTGGCATGATGAATTATAGAAAAATAATGATTAATATATATAGGGTTCTTGCTATAAGCTTGTTATTGTGCTAAGTGCTTTACGTGTATTATCTCATCTCGCAATAGTCATCTGAATTAAGATATTATCATTGATCATTGACTGAGGTTTAGTTTTCAGCTCTGAGGTTTCAGAAATATTTTATTAATATATCCTGGGTTAATATAAGGGACTACTCACACTCAGCAAACTCATAAGAAAGTGATACATAAATCAAAATACTAAGTTATTTATTTTTAATTTCTTTTAAAGGGAGGCTACAACTGTCTTTTGATACATGAAATTACCTTACTCATTTTGAAACAAATCAGTGAAAAAATTTACAGCCTTTAAAAGTATGCAGACACAGTTTTCAAGATACTTGTTTAAAACATCCTTCATAATTTTGGAGTGGAATAATTCAGAAGTATCAGGCATCTCTAACATTAATATAATAATTGTCCTCTTTTACATTATTATTATTATTTTTTAACATCTTTATTGGAATATAATTGCTTTACAGTGGTGTGTTAGTTTCTGCTTTATAACAAAGTGAATCAATTATACATATACATATGTTCCCATATCTCTTCCCTCTTGCGTCTCCCTCCCTCCCACCCTCCCTATCCCACCCCTCTAGGTGGTCACAAAGCACCGAGCTGATCTCCCTGTGCTATGCAACTGCTTCCCACTAGCTATCTATTTTACATTTGGTAGTGTATATAAGTCCATGCCACTCTCTCACTTCGTCCCAGTTTACCCTTCCCCCTCCCCATGTCCTCAAGTCCATTCTCTATGTCTGCATCTTTATTCCTGTCCTGCCCCTAGGTTCTTCAAACAAACTAGTAGAATTTTTGCTTGGAAATAGTTGGAAATTATCTTGTTAATTTATGTACCCAATGATTAGAAGGCTGTGTTACTTTAAATATTCTGTGATTCAAGTTTTCTACTAATTTGAACTCCTCTCAGTTAGTTTGAATTAATATGATAATATCAACAAGAGCAGCATTCTTAAATTTTGTGTGAATCAGAATCACCTTCTCAACAATCATTTGCCCCAATTCTGCCCCAGTGGATTCTGATTCAGTAACTTTAGGGTGGGACCGTGACATCCATATTTTTAACATGCTCTCAAAAGTGATCCTATGGCACACCAAACTTTAAGAATTTGACCCAAATTTTAAAAGTTCTATTTCTTACTACTAATAGATTGTATAGTAAATATCTAAAGATTGTGAGTGTACTACAGCAAAGATTTGCTTGAATAATATATATTTCTTATTTATTTCATTTTTATGTGTAATTTAATATTTATTCAACTGTTTATGGGGTGCATAGGTGAATCTGTGCTAAGGAAAACATGTGGGAGAGAGGAATGGCTTTCTTTTTTTTATTTTCTTTTCTTTATTTATTTTTACATCTTTATTGGAGTATAATTGCTTTACAATGGTGTGTTAGTTTCTGCTTTATAACAAAGTGAATCAGTTATACATATACATATGTTCCCATATCTCTTCCCTCTTCCATCTCCCTCCATCCCACCCTCCCTATCCAACCCCTCCAGGCAGTCACAAAGCACCGAGCTGATATCCCTGTGCTGTGTGGCTGCTTCCCACTAGCTATCTACCTTACGTTTGGTAGTGTATATATGTCCATGCCTCTCTCTCGCTTTGTCACAGCTCACCCTTCCCCCTCCCCATATCCTCAAGTGCGTTCTCCAGTAGGTCTGTGTCTTTATTCCTGTCTTACCCCTAGGTTCTTCATGACATTATTTTTTCTTAAATTCCATATATATGTGTTAGCGTACGGTATTTGTCTTTCTCTTTCTGACTTACTTCACTCTGTATGACAGACTCTAGGTCTATCCACCTCATTACAAATAGCTCAATTTCGTTTCTTTTTATGGCTGAGTAATATTCCATTGTATATATGTGCCACATCTTCTTTATCCATTCATCCGATGATGGGCACTTAGGTTGTTTCCATCTCCGGGCTAATGTAAATAGAGCTGCAATGAACATTTTGGTACATGACTCTTTTTGAATTATGATTTTCTCAGGGTATACGCCCAGTAGTGGGATTGCTGGGTCGTATGGTAGTTCTATTTGTAGTTTTTTAAGGAACCTCCATACTGTTCTCCACAGTGGTTGTAACAATTTACATTCCCACCAACAGTGCAAGAGGGTTCCCTTTTCTCCACACCCTCTCCAGCATTTATTGTTTCTAGATTTTTTGATGATGGCCATTCTGACTGGTGTGAGATGATATCTCATTGTAGTTTTGATTTGCATTTCTCTAATGATTAGTGATGTTGAGCATTCTTTCATGTGTTTGTTGGCAGTCTGTATATCTTCTTTGGAGAAATGTCTATTTAGGTCTTCTGCCCGTTTTTGGATTAGGTTGTTTGTTTTTTTGTTATTGAGCTGCATGAGCTGCTTATAAATTTTGGAGATTAATCCTTTGTCAGTTGCTTCATTTACACATGTTTTCTCCCATTCTGAGGGTTGTCTTTTGGTCTTGTTTATGGTTTCCTTTGCTGTTCAAAAGCTTTGAAGTTTCATTAGGTCCCATTTGTTTATTTTTGTTTTTATTTCCATTTCTCTAGGAGGTGGGTCAAAAAGGATCTTGCTGTGATTTATGTCATAAAGTGTTCTGCCTATGTTTTCCTCTAAGAGTTTGATAGTTTCTGGCCTTACATTTAGGTCTTTAATCCATTTTGAGCTTATTTTTGTGTATGGTGTTAGGGAGTGATCTAATCTCATACTTTTACATGTACCTATCCAGTTTTCCCAGCCCCACTTATTGAAGAGGCTGTCCTTTCTCCACTGTACATTCCTGCCTCCTTTATGAAAGATAAGGTGACCATATGTGCGTGGGTTTATCTCTGGGATTTCTATCCTGTTCCATTGATCTATCTTTCTGTTTCTGTGCCAGTACCATACTGTCTTGATTACTGTAGCTTTGTAGTATAGTGTGAAGTCAGGCAGCCTGATTCCTCCAGCTCCGTTTATCGTTCTCAAGATTGCTTTGGCTATTCGGGGTCTTTTGTGTTTCCATACGAATTGTGAAATTTTTTGTTCCAGTTCTGTGAAAAATGCCAGTGGTAGTTTGATAGGGATTGCATTGAATCTGTAGATTGCTTTGGGTAGTAGAGTCATTTTCACAATGTTGATTCTTCCAATCCAAGAACATGGTATATCTCTCCATCTATATGTATCATCTTTAATTTCTTTCATCAGTGTCTTATAATTTTCTGCATACAGGTCTTTTGTCTCCTTAGGTAGGTTTATTCCTAGATATTTTATTCTTTTTGTTGCAATGGTAAATGGGAGTGTTTTCTTGATTTCACTTTCAGATTTTTCATCATTAGTGTATAGGCATGTCAGAGATTTCTGTGCATTAATTTTGTATCCTGCTACTTTACCAAATTCATTGATTAGCTCTAGTAGTTTTCTAGTGGCATCTTTAGGATTCTCTATGTATAGTATCATGTCATCTGCAAACAGTGACAGCTTTACTTCTTCTTTTCCGATTTCGATTCCTTTTATTTCCTTTTCTTTTCTGATTGCTGTGGCTAAAACTTCCAAAACTATGTTGAATAATAGTGGTGAGAGTGGGCAACCTTGTCTTGTTCCTAATCTTAGCAGAAATGGTCTTAGTTTTTCACCATTGAGAATGATGTTGGCTGTGGGTTTGTCATATATGGCCTTTATTATGTTGAGGCAAGTTCCCTCTATGCCTACTTTCTGCAGGGTTTTTATCATAAATGGGTGTTGAATTTTGTCGAAAGCTTTTGCTGCATCTATTGAGATGATCATATGGTTTTTCTCCTTCAATTTGTTAATATGCTGTGTCACGTTCATTGATTTGCATATATTGAAGTATCCTTGCATTCCTGGAAAAAACCCCACTTGATCGTGGTGTATGATCCTTTTAATGTGCTTTTGATTCTGTTTGCTAGTATTTTGTTGAGGATTTTTGCATCTATGTTCATCAGTGATATTGGCCTGTAGTTTTCTTTCTTTGTGACATCCTTGTTTGGTTTTGGTATCAGGGTGATGGTGGCCTCGTTGAATGAGTTTGGAAGTGTTCCTCCCTCTGCTATGTTTTGGAAGAGTTTGAGAAGGATAGGTGTTAGCTCTTCTCTAAATGTTTGATAGAATTCGCCTGTGAAGCCATCTGGTCCTGGGCTTTTGTTTGTTGGAAGATTTTTAATCACAGTTTCAATTTCAATGCTTGTGATTGGTCTGCTTCTATTTTCTATTTCTTCCTGATTCAGTCTTGGCAGGTGGTGCATTTTTAAGAATTTGTCCATTTCTTCCAGACTGTCCATTTTATTGGCATAGAGTTGCTTGTAATAATCTCTCATGATCTTTTGTATTTCTGCAGTGTCAGTTGTTACTTCTCCTTTTTTCATTTCTAATTCTATTGATTTGAGTCTTCTCCCTTTTTCTCTTGATGAGTCTGGCTAATGGTTTATCAATTTTGTTTATCTTCTCAAAGAACCAGCTTTTAGTTTTATTGATCTTTGCTATCATTTCCTTCCTTTCTTTTTCATTTATATCTGATCTGATCTTTATGATTTCTTTGCTTCTGCTAACTTTGGGTTTTTTTGTTCTTCTTTCTCTGATTGCTTTCGGTGCAAGATTAGGTTGTTTATTTGAGACATTTCTTGTTTCTTAAGGTACGATTGTATTGCTATAAAGTTCCCTCTTAGAACTGCTTTTGCTGCGTCCCATAGGTTTTGGGTCGTCGTGTCTCCATTGTCATTTGTTTCTAGGTATTTTTTAATTTCCTCTTTGATTTCTTCAGTGATCACTTCGTTATTAAGTAGTGTATTGTTTAGCCTCCACTGTTTGTATTTTTTACAGATCTTTTCCTGTAATTGATATCTAGTCTCATAGCGTTGTGGTCAGAAAAGATACTTGATACAATTTTCTTAAATTTACCAAGGCTTGATTTGTGACGCAAGATATGATCTATCCTGGAGAATGTTCCATGAGCACTTGAGAAAAAAGTGTATTCTGTTGTTTTTGGATGGAATGCCATATAAATATCAATTAAGCCCATCTTGTTTAATGTATCATTTAAAGCTTGTGTTTCCTTATTTATTTTCATTTTGGATGATCTGTCCATTGGTGAAAGTGGGGTGTTAAAGTCCCCTACTATGAATGTGTTACTGTCGATTTCCCCTTTTATGGCTGTTAGTATTTGCCTTATGTATTGAGGTGCTCCTGTGTTGGGTGCATAAATATTTACAATTGCTGTATCTTCTTCTTGGATCGATCCCTTGATCATTATATAGTGTCCTTCTTTGTCTCTTCTAATAGTCTTTATTTTAAAGTCTATTTTGTCTGATATGAGAATTGCTACTCCAGCTTTCTTTTGGTTTCCATTTGCATGGAATATCTTTTTCCATCCCCTTACTTTCAGTCTGTATGTGTCTCTAGGTCTGAAGCGGGTCTCTTGTAGACAGCATGTATATTGGTCTTGTATTTGTATCCATTCAGCCAATCTGTGTCTTTTGGTGGGAGCATTTAGTCCATTTACATTTAAGGTAATTATCGATATGTATGTTCCTATTCCCATTTTCTAAATTGTTTTGGGTTCCTTATTGTAGGTCTTTTCCTTCTCTTGTGTTTCTTGCCTAGAGAAGTTCCTTTAGCATTTGTTGTAAAGCTGGTTTGGTGGTGCTGAACTCTCTCAGCTTTTGCTTGTCTGTAAAGGTTTTAATTTCTCCATCAAATCTGAATGAGATCCTTGCTGGGTAGAGTAATCTTGGTTGCAGGTTTTTCTCCTTCATCACTTTAAATATGTCCTGCCACTGCCTTCTGGCTTGCAGGGTTTCTGCTGAAAGATCAGCTGTTAACCTTATGGGGATTCCCTTTTGTGTTATTTGTTGTTTTTCCCTTGCTGCTTTTAATATGCTTTCTTTGTATTTAATTTTTCACAGTTTGATTAATATGTGTCTTGGCGCATTTCTCCTTGGATTTATCCTGTATGGGACTCTCTGTGCTTCCTGGACTTGATTAACTATTCCCTTTCCCATGTTTGGGAAGTTTTCAACTATAATCTCTTGAAATATTTTCTCAGTCCCTTTGTTTTTCTCTTCTTCTTCTGGAACCCCTATAATTCGAATGTTGGTGCGTTTAATGTTGTTCCAGAGGTCTCTGAGACTGTTCTCAGTTCTTTTCATTCTTTTTTCTTTATTCTGCTCTGCAGTAGTTATTTCCACTATTTTATCTTCCAGGTCACTTATCCGTTCTTCTGCCTCAGTTATTCTGCTCTTGATCCCATCTAGAGTATTTTTCATTTCATTTACTGTATTGTTCATTGCTGTTTGTTTCATCTTTAGTTCTTCTAGGTCCTTGTTAAATGTTTCTTGCATTTTGTCTATTCTATTTCCAAGATTTTGGATCATCTTTACTATCATTATTCTGAATGCTTTTTCAGGTAGACTGCCTATTTCCTCTTCATTTGTTTGGTCTGGTGGGTTTTTATCTTGCTCCTTCATCTCTGGTGTGTTTTTCTGTCTTCTCATTTTGCTTATCTTAATGTGTTTGGGGTCTCCTTTTTGCAGGCTGCAGGTTCGTAGTTCCCGTTGTTTTTGGTGTCTGTCCCCAGTGGCTAAGGTTGGTTCAGTGGGTTGTGTAGGCTTCCTGGTGGAGGGGACTAGTTCCTGTGTTCTGGTGGATGAGGCTGGATCTTGTCTTTCTGGTGGGCAGGTCCACATCTGGTGGTGTGTTTTGGGGGTGTCTGTGGACTTATTATGATTTTAGGCAGCCTCTCTGCTAATGGGTGGGGTTGTGTTCCTGTCTTGCTAGTTGTTTGGCATAGGATGTCCAGCACTGTAGCTTGCTGGTCGTTGAGTGAAGCTGGGTGCTGGTGTTTAGATGGAGATCTCTGGGAGATTTTCGCCGTTTGATATTATGTGGAGCTGGGAGGTCTCTTGTGGACCAGTGTCCTGAAGTTGGCTCTCCCACCTCAGAGGCACAGCACTGACTCCTGGCTGCAGCAGCAAGAGCCTTTCATCCACACGGCTCAGAATAAAAGGGAGAAAAAGTAGAAAGAAAGAATTAGTAGAAGTAGAAAGAAAGAAAGAAAGGAGGGAGCGAAGGAGGGAGGGAGGGAGGAAGGAAGGAGGGAAGGAAGGAAAAAAGAAAGATAAAGTACAATAAAGTAAAGTAAGATAAAATATAATAAAGTTATTAAAATAAAAAATAATTACTAAGAGAAAAAGAAAAAAATTAAAAAAAAACAAAAAACAAAAAAAACGGACTGATAGAACTCTAGGACAAATGGTGGAAGCAAAGCTATACAGACAAAATCTCACACAGAAGCATACACATACACACTCACAAAAAGAGGAAAAGGGGAACAAATCATAAATCTTGCTCTCAAAGTCCACCTCCTTAATTTGGGATGATTCGTTGTCTATTCATGTATTCCACAGATGCAGGGTACATCAAGTTGATTGTGGAGATTTAATCCGCTGCTTCTGAGGCTGCTGGGAGAGATTTTCCTTTCTGTTCTTTGTTCTCACAGCTTCCAGGGGCTCAGCTTTGGATTTGGCCCCACCTCTGCGTGTAGGTCGCTGGAGGGCCTCTGTTCTTCTCTCAGCCAGGACAGGGTTAAAGGAGCCGCTGATTCAGGGGCTCTGGCTCACTCAGGCCAGGGGGAGGGAGGGGCACGGAGTGCGGGGCAAGCCTGTGGCGGCAGAGGCCGGCGTGACGTTGCACCAGCCTGAGGCGCGCCGTGCGTTCTCCCGGGGAAGTTGTCCCTGGATCCCGGGACCCCGGCAGTGGCGGGCTGCACAGGCTCCCCGGACGAGGGGTGTGGATAGTGACCTGTGCTCGCACACAGGCTTCTTGGTGGCGGCAGCAGCAGCCTTAGCGTCTCATGCCCGTCTCTGGGGTCCGCACTTTTAGCCGCGGCTCGCGCCCGTCTCTGGAGCTCCTTTAAGCAGCGCTCTTAATCCCCTCTCCTGGCGCACCAGGAAACAAAGAGGGAAGAAAATGTCTCTTGCCTCTTCGGCAGGTCCAGACTTTTCCCCGGACTCCGTCCCGGCTAGCCGTGGTGCACTGACCCCCTGCAGGCTGTTCTAGCCGCCAACCCCAGTCCTCTCCCTGCGCTCTGACTGAAGCCCGAGCCTCAGCTCGCAGCCCCGCCCGCCCAGGCGGGTGAGCAGACAAGCCTCTCGGGCTGGTGAGTGCCGGTCGGCACTATAGTTCTTCAGAGGACAGAGATTACTTTTAGCTGGAGTTGGGGCATGGGGCTAGGGGAGTGGGGTGAGGTTGAGTTGTACCCTAAAGAATGAATGGGATTTAAGGATTTAGATAGATAAGAACTCATTTCAAGTTATTCCATTTTGGAATGTACTCCAAAATGAAGATACAAAAAAGTAAATATTTTCTTTTGGGGATTGCAGCTGCCTTTTTCCTCATAAGAAAACCACCCCTTGGTAGTACACTATTAATAAACAGAGGCAATCGTGTTGTCCTATTTTTCTACCAAAGCTTACACACCAGTCTGTTACAGGTGTTTCCTATTTGGAAAATCAAAATTCCAGGAAGCTGTCACCCTTACTCTCACTTCTTGCTTCAGAACAAAATTTAAATGTACAAATAATAAAAATTCATGGAGGGATATATCATGCTTATGTTAAAGGAATAACTCAAAACTGTTCTTGAGCTAAATTTTCCATATATTGGTTTACAAATAGCTGTTCATTTACAATTAGAAAAATATTTATTCATTCATTGAACAGATTTTTGTTGAATATCTCTTATGTTCTGGTAAACAATCATATACAGTCCCAACCTTTGTGGAACACGTAGTCTTTCAGTAGAATGAGATATTAAAGTTATTCACTCAGATAAATACTCGTGATTCGTGGTATATATAAAGAATACAGGATTTTGACCAAGTTGGTGAGTCTTTCTAGAGGAAGAGACATTTAAACTAAAGACTAAGTAGGAATTAGTGGAGCAAAACTTGGGGGAAGAACATTTTAGGAAGGACGACACATGTGAAGCTTTTGAGGCAGGAAAGCTTGTCCTTTCAGAGGACTCAGAGACCAGCGTGGCTGAGCTCAGCAAGTGGGAGAGTAACTCACGGTAATTGAAGGTAAGATTATATAGGACTTTTAAAATGATTACTTTGGTGGGCTCTGGAAGGGAGTTTAGTTAGGAGTCTAATGCAGTCACCTGGGGAAGAAATAATGGTAGCGTGGATTAGGATTTGGCAAAGAGATAATAAGAAGTGAATAGATTTGAGAGTTATTTAGTTGTAGAATCAGAAGTTAAAATTGGTTGGATGTAGGCCTTACATCTGCAGTGTAGTTTAGTCCTTATGAAACTCTCATAAAATAATATTTTATGGCTCTAACCTACAGTCTTACATTGATTTTGCATTGCTTAGCCTTATTCTTTCTTGCGGCCCAGCTATATAATCCCATTAAATGGACATCTGTGACTACCCTTCTTTTTGTCTTTAGAGCAACTTCAGCTAATTGTTAATAAGGTGGTTTTTTCCAAAGATATAATGCATCTGGTGGCTGTTTCCCTCCTTTCTCCTAATAGTGAAATTTGAGTCAGGTCCCCTTTGCATATTGTTTTTTTTTTTTCTGTTCCTAAAGTAGATCAATAAAAGTGAATTGGCTTTCAGGTATATGCTACTGGGCTTCATAATATTGTTTTGTTTTGGCCTTTTTAAAAAAATGTCAGGTTCTATTGTAGGCAATCCTACTTTTGAAATGTTATTTGTTTCTTCAGTAAGCCTAGTTTCTATTTTATTGAAATATTTATATGCATATAGAATTTTCAATCTTCTAGTAACATCTCAAAGACAGTTTTTTCCTTGTCTTAGTTGACTTTTATGGCATTAAAATTCAAAAGTCATGTTGAACAAGAGGTCTCAAACATTTTCAGAGATGCTGTAGATTATCTAGGCTCTCTTTGTATATTATAACTTGACTTTTAAATTAGACCAATGAATATTTATTAGTTATTTTTTTATCCGGGGTTTTATATTTGGGTATATCTGTCTATGTATATTTTTTTAAATAACATTCTTTTTAAAGTTTTTAGGCTTTCTGTTTTATTCTTACATGTTTCAACATTTCACTGCTGGGTTGTTTTTAGGATTACTGAGGGGGTTCTTTGTTTTCTTACATAATTGGTTTCCTTATAATTTTTTCTTAAATTCCTTACCATAGAACAACTTAAAAAGAAAGCTTTTTAGATGAAAGGCAAGAACTCTCTTATCTTAATGACAGTCATTGCAAATAGTGCAAAGATGAAAGTTCTTGAGTTGTGCCTTGATCATATGTGGTCTTAGAAATTTCTTACATATGATTATGTTTTTTAAAATATTTGCTGCTTATAGTTAACATTCAACCATAGTGAACATTTGTTTTTCATATGGATATTTTTTACAAGATGAAAGCAATAGTTAATGACTTTGAAAACCTCAGTAGTTGTTCTATTGAATACATTACTGTTTTATGCCCTACATTTCATTTTAATAATTATCTTCCTGAAATTTTCTTAAGTGCTTGGTGATAAAGCCTAATTATGGTTTAAGACAAACAAAAATGAGAGAACTCAAAACATAAAGGTTTTTGCATTTTGAATATCATCTGTGGTTTGCATTGTGACCCTTGATTACCCAAATAACACAGTAACAGGATTGCAGCCAGGCCTGTTACCATGAGTTCATCCTTGAAAACTAGTGTTCTAGTACTTACCTTGCCTTTTATTAAAAAAGGAGTTTGTTTAATTAGAGCATCTCTGTATTTAGTAAATCCCTTGGTCGTTAATATCCATGACATTCTGCTGGAATTTGGTAGCAACTTGGCGTGTTTCAGAGTAACTGTGTATCTGAAGGGTAGCGTGACTTCAGGAGAGAATGATTTTATTTCATTACACTTTTGGTAAAGTGTTGCCTCAAATAACACATTTCAAAAAACCATATCATTTAGAAATAGTTTTTTTGTCATTTCTTTTTTCAGAATTAGTTATATTAAAACGTTTTTTAATGTTGATAGTTTTAAAAACCCATAGAAAAATTGGAGAATGAACTTTATACCTTGCACCTGTATTCACCACCTGTTAACATCTTGCCACATCTGCATGTTCACACACAAAAACAGACACATGCTTTTATTTTGCCAAATTATCTGAAAGTAGGCTAAAGACATCATGACACTTCATCCTTAAATTCTTCAGCATGTGTCTACCAAGAACAAGGACAGCTTCCTATGTATTCACAGTTCTATTATGTTTCTTAAAAACAATATTAATTTAGTAATATTATCTAGCATATGGTCCATATTCAAGTTTCCTCAATTATCCCCAAAATGTCCTTTATAACTATTTGTTTTCACCCAGGATCCAATCAAAGTTCACACACTATATTCGATTATTATGTCTCTTTAGTCTCCCCCAATCTAAGACAGTCTTACTGCCTCACTTGTTCTTTATGACACTGAAATCTTTGTAGAGTTTAAGCCAGTTGTCTGCAGGATCACTCACATTCTAGATTCATTTGTTTCTTAATAATTAGATTCAGGTCAAACATTTCCAGTAAGAACACAGGGATATTTTGTAATCTCCTGTTGCATCACATCAGGAGTCACTTTAATTGCTGTGTAGTATTCCAGTGCATGAATCTACCAGTTTATTCATTCTACTTTTGACAGATATCTGATTTGTTTCAAGTTTTTGACTATTATGAGTAAAGCTGCTATGCATAGTCTTTTGGGATCAGTAGTTGGGCATAGCTTGTGGGAAAGGATTTTGGCAATTTCTTTACCTAGGCAAGACCTGGAGTGCTGTGTTCAGCTGCCAGAATCCTTGCTGAACCTTTCATAAAACATTGAGAACATAGTTTTGAATTTTATTTATGTAAATGTTAATATATTTTTTCATAGCCTACAGTACCAGATCTATTTGCCACTTATTATAAAGGCAACCCTTGCTCACACAATCCAAAAAGGGAATACTGTTTATTCTCTCTGCTTGAAGAATACAAATTTCCATGTTTTGTTGGATAGGAAATGTATATCAACTCATATATGTAAATTTGAATGGAGTATAACCACATACAATATCTTCTTTTTTGGATTGTGGAATCTTATTAAGCTGGCATAACCTTTGTCATATCTGTGACCTTAGGAGAGCTTCTAAATTTCGTACCTCATAGAACTAAATGAAGATAGTTTATTTAAACATGTGCACGCATAGATAGTTGAAACTCACTTATTGTAAATTGTGGGACTTCTAGTCAACTGTTTACATAGGTATCTACAACACCACTGGAGACTGAATTTAAAAACCATGTAAAAGCTTTTCTGTGTAAGAAAGAAGTAAGGACAGCAAAGGTAGCAGAGCAAAAATAAACTTCTGTTCATACTTTTATATATGTTCACTGATTTTTACATATATATTTTTTTTTTCCAGTAGTGGCTACGGAGGAAGTAGTTACTGCAGAATCTGTGGATGGTGCAATTCAGCAAGTAGTTAGTTCAGGGGGTCAACAAGTCATCACAATAGTTACAGATGGAATTCAGCTTGGAAATTTGCACTCCATTCCAACCAGTGGAATAGGTCAGCCCATCATTGTGACCATGCCAGATGGACAACAAGGTTGGTAGAAGGCATTTACATAAAGTTTGCATTTATTCTTAATCCTCAGGAAATTGTGACATGCTTTTCAAAGCATTTATTTTTGCCTTAAATTTTGTTTTTGTAACCTTTTGCAGCAGACTTAATTGCCTAGTTTTATTTGCTTAGGCTACTGTTAAAATTAGCTTGCTTTCTCTGAGTGTATACTAGGTACAAAGAGGAATTGGCCCCAAAGTATTCTGGTTGGAAAATGAGCTTAAATAAATAATTCAAAATCAGTATTGGACAATACTTTCCTAGGCCATTTAATACAATTCAGATATCATACAGGCTTTTAAAAACACCATGTGAAAAAAAGCTACTTAAAAAGAAGTTGGACTTAGGAGTTATGGTAGGAACATAGTGACAACTTTTAGCAGCTTTGTTGATAATTGTCCCAATTTTTTCCTTTTGAGTAATAAGAAAGTAGTAATAAGATAGATGAAACATAAGCCCCAGTTTCATGTTTAGTGAACTAAAAGACTGAGAAAACCACAAAATTCCATATTTTAAGTGCTTGCCAAAAACATCTTAAGATCTAAGCCAGGGCAGTAGAACCCTCAGGGAAACCCCCAGTCGTGCATCAAGAAAAGGGGTTGAGCTCAGAAATCAGCAATAAATATACACTTCCAGTAAGACAGGGCCCAATCTGAGTAAGAAGTGCTGCAAGTAGGATTAAGATAGACTAGAGCATGAAAGCTGGAGGAAGCAGAAAGAGAAGGTGCAGAAAGTTCCTATCTGAACAAGCATCCCAGTACCCAGTACTCCGTACTCCCCCACCCCCCACCAAAAAAAGTATGTGCACACATAACCTTTTAGAAAACGACTAGGATTGCAGAGACCAAGCCTCTTCATGGCCTGTGAAGGAATTAGGGAATGGAAGGGCTGGAGGTAGAAGTTCTCCTAAACCAGGTTTGGTTTAGAGTGATAGTGGAGGTATGGCCCTGCAGAGAGGCCAGGTCTCGAGGAATGATTTTGTTGCCATAGCAGTGGAGGAGGAAACCCTTGACCTGTGGAGCCTGGGAGGCTTTTCTCACCGCTATGCAGAAATCTCCTGCTGGTGGTCCAAGATTTGGATCAAGCCCAGGTACTTTCACAAAGCTTTAAAGAAGTAATTCTAATTATATAGAAAAGAAGAAACTTTCAAAGTATTTGTTTTAAGCAGATATAACATTGTTTCCAAAACCTGACATTATACACACAGTTTAATCTCATTGATGAACAAATGGAAAGAAACTCATGTTTTTGGATAGGATGACTCACTATTATAAAGCTCTCAATTCTTCCTGAGTTAATTGATAAATGTAATGTGATAGGAAAAAAAAAGACTGTATTAGTTTGCTAGGGCTGCCATAACAAACTGCCACAGACTGGGTGACTTAACAGAAGTTTATCTTCTCACAGTGCTGGAAGGTGGAAGTCCAAGATCAAGGTGTTGGCAGGTTTGGTTTCTTCTGAGGCCTTTCTCCTTGGCTTGCAAATGGCTGCCTTCTTGCTGTGTCCTGATATAGTCAGCCCTCAGTCTGTGTGTGTTGTCTGCGACCTAACCTCTTATAAGGACACCAGTCATATTGGATTAGGACCCACTTAAATGACTTCATTTTGGACTTCTCTGGTGGCGCAGTGGTTAAGAATATGCTTGCCAATGCAGGGGACATGGGTTCGAGCCCTGGTCAGGGAAGACCCCACATGCCACGGAGCAACTAAGCCGGTGCACCAAAGCTACCGAGTCTGTGCTCTAGAGCCCGCGAGCCACAACTACCAAAGCCTGCGTGCCTAGAGCCCATGCTCCGCAGCAAGAGAAGCCACCACAATGAGAAGCCTGTGCACTGCAACAAACAGTTGCCCCCGCTCGCCACAGCTAGAGAAAGTCTGTGCACAGCAACGAAGACCCAACGCAGCCAAAAATAAAACCAAAATCTCATTTTACCTTTTTAAAGGCCCTATCTCCAAATACATTTTGAGGTACTGGGGGTTAGGACTTACAACATTTGAATTTTGCGGGGGACACAATTCAAGCCATAACAAAGACTAATAGGTCTTTTTCTGGAACTAGCCAAACAGATTCTGAAGTTTATTTTGATGGAGGAGGAGGGAAGAAGACTAAGGATAACTAGAAAAGAAGAGCAATGAGAGGACTCTACTGAATATTAAAATAAACTTTTAAAGCTTTCATAATTTAAAAATTATAACTGGAAAATGAATATATAGACTATGTAGATAGTCCAGTGAAACAGATATAATTCTCAGTTCTTCTTGAGTAAATTTATAAGTGTAATGTAATATGGTATGAGTTAAAAGAAATACTTTAATTCTCAATATTTCTAATGTTTTTAATTACATTGTACTAAATAAATAATAGTTTTACTATTTTTTCATTTATTTACATTTATAAATGACAGTAGGAGAGTTTTTAATGTTTTGACAGCCTTAAAGGCTGTAGGACAGTTGTAATTTTTCCCATTGATGATTAAGATTGTTTTGCATAGTTTTAGCTTGCACAGTCATGTTTATGTTCCCGCACTGGTATGCAAAGCAAGGACAGCCTCTCGCTCTCTGTATATTTACATTTATGTAAAGAGATACTAAAAATTGGGACAGTCTAACAACCCAGTGGAAAAACAAGCAAAGTTTATAAACAGACATTGTTCATAATGGTGTATCCTCACAGTGGAATATAATGCAGCTAAATGAAAGAAAGCTCTCTGTGTGTTGGTGAAAGATACCCTAGATATATGGAGTGAAAAAAGCAGACACAGAACGATATATCTATCTTATGTATGTTTGAATGTATGTTTTGTATGTATGCTACCTTTTGTGTAAGAGAGAGAAAAAGGAGAATGTATATTCATGTTTGGTTTTACATAAATGAACACAAGAACAATGTATAAGCAACCAGTAAAAGTATCTGTTTTAGCAAGGGTGAAGTCAGACCTCTCAAAATATGCTTGTTAAGTATTATTTTGACTTTGAGCCAATGAATGTATTATCTATAAAATTAAAAAAAATAAGTAGGTACCTTAAACAATAAGTAGTTTTCAGTAAATAGACAAGAAGTTGAAGACAAATATGGACATTTCTCATAAATAGCAAATCAGTGTTTTGAAATTATTGTTTTTGGAATATATTTATTTTAGATGAGTTGCATCAACAATCTCAAGACTAGTTTTAATTCTTCTAAACCTATCTGTAAATGAAGTAATGTGTACATTTTTTCATTTTAGTATTAACAGTACCAGCAACAGACATTGCTGAAGAAACTGTTATAAGTGAAGAACCACCAGCCAAGAGACAATGTATTGAAATAATTGAAAACCGGGTGGAGTCTGCAGAAATAGAAGTAAGGAGTCTTTTACCCGGTGTGTTTTGCTGCAGTCATCCAAAATAAATTCCATTTGCTTTTCTTTCTTTCTTTTTTTTTTTTGTCTTTTATATTTATTACTGACAGTATTGTTTTGATATAGCATGAGTACTTTTTTGTCTAATTTTTTGGCCTTATCCATATAGCAAGCCTTCAATAAATAAATATTGAATGAATGAATGAATGAGTAAAGAATTTGTTTGTAACAAAGTCTGTCATCATGGTAACATTGGAATGTCTTTTGTTCTTGTACTGCATCCTTTATTTTCTATTAAATTTACATACATCATTCTCCCAAGTCACTAAAGGGAATGTCACTATATATTGACTAAAAAATTTTTTTTCTTTCAAAAGTGAAAGGCGAGTGCCTATTTGGGCTGGAAGATGCTCTTAAAGAATTTGAAGTTTGTCAGCTGAGTTATTTTGTAAAAAGCCATAGGTAACTGTTTATTTCACGATTAAGTCCCTTAAGGAAATTAAATTTAGACTAACTGTTGATAGGATTCACCTTCTTTTCCCTCTGCCAAACTAGTTTGTAATTGTAAACTAGTTTGTAAGTGTAACCAAACCATAGTTATTACCTCACAGATTTTTTTCTCACATGACTGTAAATAAAGTTATGTTTTCCAAAGTTGATATTAACTTATATCAAATGAAAATAAGATCATTCTTGAATAACTTTGAAAGAGCAACTGCAGTGTAAAGAAAAGAATATTGAACTTGAAATTACATGAGCTGGATTTGAATCCCACCTTTTGCCCCTCCCTATTAGCTTTGAGGTAAGTTATCTTACCTTTCTGAGTTCCTGTTTATTTTCTCCCAAATTGGAATTTAAGATAACAATATCTGTATTTTGGGGTTTTTATGAGAGTTGAAAAAGTCAGCATACTCATTATATACACATTCATAATATCTAATATGTGTGAATAATAAATGTTGGTGAATATTTAGGAATTCTTTGTTATCATAGAAAAGAGAGGATTTTTAAAAATGCCATCTAAAGGCAACATAATTCTGACTGAGGACAATTAGAAAATATCCTTGCCCAAATTCGTTTACATGTAAGACTGGTACATCTTTGGCCACAATCTCAAAGGACATATTATTGAGTTACGAAGAATTTGATTCATGGTTTAACCAGAATGTTTGATAAACTTGTGACTTTAATTATTGAGGGTGAGTTGTTTCATTTCTTCAAAATTTAAAGTGATATTCAGTACACTGAAGTTTTTATAAACTAACCATTTATTTCATTGAATGGTATCAGTATACTTATTATTTTAAAATCTTTAATGTCTTTTACTGATAAATCAGTTGATCTTGTTTTCTGGCATATAAGGTGAGAAAGATTTTGTGATGTACTTTGCTTTAACTATTTAATAAAACATTTTTAAATTACTTGAATTTTTATTGAACATAAACTGACTCAATTCAACATTTCTTTTCATTGAAGTATAGTAGATTTATGTCAATTCAACATTTTCAAAATAATGAATGTGCAGGCTGTACCTTTATTTACCTAACAACCAGTGAGAATTTCTGTTTTCATCAAAGATCAACCTAATTCCACTCTTACAGTCTTTCAGAGACCAAGGAGAATAATCGCAAATAACAAGAAAGTATGAATTGAGGTATATAAATTAACTAGAACCAAGGAGAATAGAACTTCAGGGAGATGGAATTTTAGCTTGATATAAAGAACTTCACGAGTTAGTTTTAGCTTAATTTTAGTAATTAGAGCTTTCTGGTAATGGAAGTCTTATTCTCCATCACTGGAAATGTTCAAGCCAAAGTTGCAGGATGTTAGAGCTATTACAGAGAGACTTTGAAGCATGCAGTGAGAAGAGATGGTAGAGGTGGGCAGGGGATACAGAATGAAGAGAGACCTCCAATGTTTTCTAAAACCAGGTAATCATTTCCTTATAGTACATAAGAGTTCTTTTGATTTTATTTTCTGAGGTGACCAATAGAGTTATCTTGGGGGTATACTTTTATATTCCTTTCTAAGTGATTGCTTAGGCATTAACCCAAAAAGTTTCTTTAAAGCAGTGCTTCTCACCTGGAGCAATTTTGACCCCAGGGGACATTTGGCAATGTCTGGATACATTTCGGGTTGTCACAATGAGGGACATGCCACTGACATTTAGTGGATAGAGGCTGGGGATGCTGCTAAACACTATACACATCCTACAATGTGTGTTTTGCTGCTCAGTTCTGCAGTTGTGGTAGGAAAGCAGCCACGGGCAATTTGGAAATGAGTGGGTATGGCTGTATTTCAGAAAAACTTTATAAAAACAGGATCATATTTGACCCATGGCAGTTAGAAAATGGACAGCTCAATGGGCAAGGAGACAGCTCAAACACCCTGCCTAGTTTCTCTCTTTTTAAAAAAAACATTTAATGGTTAAGAATATGAGTCTGGAAGCAGATTTAGGTTTGAATGATAATCTTCTGAGTGTGATTGGTCAAGTTATTTAGCCTTTCAAGGCTTGGCTTCCCCATCAGTAAAAAGGGGAAAATAATAGCACCTACATTATCAGAGTGTTGTAAGGTTTAAATGAGAATGCATGTGAAGGACTAGTACAGTGGTGAGCATATAGTAAATGCTCAGTAACTGTTAGTTGTATTAGTATTATCTTCTAAAATTTATATTGTGGTATGGTAGAAGATAAATCACTTTAATGATTTTTTTTGCTTTATAATAGCTAAAGTAAAATAAATTTGAATATTAGAAAATTACATATAAAACTATTAAAAGATAATTGTTAATAGCTGAAGCAGAATTCAAGAATCTTGTTTGGAATTTAAAAAGCAAACTCGAAGTCTTTCTTTGTTCTATTATTCTCTTGCCTAATGTAATCATAATATATTGCTTGGGCTTGGAGTTGAAGTGTAAGGTATCTTCCTTACTGCTTTCATCTCCTGAAATAATTGTGAATCTCTTGCTGTTTCTAAGTGTGAATAAATAGGTAATACTAGAAGATGCCTTAGAGTTAATCTTTTCTAATATTTCCAACCAAATCAGGGCAAGTTTTCATCCATATTCAAAACTTTGGCTGCCAAAGGATCTTATTTCTTAGTACATGTAAAAGTATAAAACACTTATGGATGGCTGTACTCACAGGCTGTACTCCTGCCAGAGGTAGGGGTCTAGCTCCCACCCTTCCACTGGTGCCCAAAGTCCTGCATAGTTCGCTGCCAGGGACTGGTGTCAGTTGCTTACGTGAGGCTGGCATCTTGCCTGAAGTAAGGAGAAAAGGATAGCCGGGTAGGGCGTAGGCATTTCTTCTACTTGTACATTTTGTGTAATTGGAAGATTTGGAGACTACTTGTATAATCAATCACTCTTACATTTGGTGGACTCATGGGAAAAATAAATGTTAGATCTAGCTTCATTCTCAGTGTGGAGAAGGCAGTGGGATCACAGGAAGGCAGGAGTATTATACATGTTCCTCCTTGTGGACCATGTGAATAGTGGAGGGTAAGGAATCTTTCGGTGTTCACAATGGAGAAGGGTCTAGGAGGCAGTGGAAGAGACCACAGTGCCCTCTTTCCCAGCAAGCTTCTTACCCCTCGCCTTTACCTTCAGTTCTCTCTTTTAAGTGTCTTGTCCAGTGTGAACCTGGCCTCTTTTTGCCATTAGTAGTCCTACCCTCAGCCCCCACTCCAAGCAGAAGGCCTGGGCTTCTGTAATGAGGTTGAACTTGGACCTGGGCAAGTTGAGTTTTTGTCCATGTGCTTACTAGAGGTATGGGAAAGGAATCTTTGAAGTGTTTTCCCTTAGGCAACTGTATAGGGACAGAGTGAGGAGAGGAGAAAGAATACCACTTACATTGGACCAGAGTTGTGTTTTTCCTCTCAATTTGTTCAGGAATTTGATACATATATTTTACAGCATATAATAAAATGAATCACAGTAGAGAAGTTAGTATTTTATTGGTTTGTAAAATGGTATAATTTAGGAAACACTAATCTAGACCAGCACTCTTCATTTTAAAGATGAGGAATCTTGCTTGCTGTCATAGGGAAAGATAGTTTTATTTATTTACTTTTTTATAAAAATTTATTTATTTATGGCTGCGTTGGCTGCTTTCTCTAGTTGCGGCGAGTGGGGGCTACTTGTTGCGGTGCGCGGGCGTCCCATTGCGGTGGCTTCTCTTGTTGTGGAGCGCAGGCTCTAGGCACGCGGGCTTCAGTAGTTGTGGCGCAAGGGCTCAGTAGTTGTGGGTCGTGGGCTCTAGAGCGCAGTCTCGGTAGTTGTGGTGCACGGGCTTAGTTGCTCCGCGGCATGTGGGATCTTCCTGGACCAGGGCTCGAACCCGTGTCCTCTGCATTGGCAGGCGGATTCTTAACCACTGTGCCACCACGGAAGTCCCGGGAAAGATAGTTTTAAAAGCAGTAATATTAGAACCTCATAACCCTGACTCCTTATTGTGTTACCATGAGAAAGCTACATTGTCTCTGAGCATCATTTTCCTCATCTGTAAAATGGGCATAATGTCTGTCTTAGAGACTTGTTATTGGAAATTACCTTGTTTATATATATAATGGGTGCTCAATAAATATTAAGTTTTTTATAATTAGTAGCTTTTTAACATCACAGATAAAGATGTGAAGAGGTATGGTGGTATATTTCCCTGTTAAAGTTCTTCACTAGTTTTTGTAGTATGTATAAAAGTACAGGTAACCAATTTGGGTTCATTATGATAGTCTTATTTCTAATTAGAAAATAATTTCCTTGAGGTCAGAAACTAATCTGTATCTCGTAGTGTGGAGCTCGAAATTAGGGCTTTAATTATAAGGGAATTGGTGAAAAAGGCAAGATGTCTCAGAAATACCAATACGTGGCTACTTCTAGCAACTACAGATTTTTTTATTTGAAAGATGCATGCTTGTATGTGTTATTGTATTTGTGCAACAATTGAAAAAAAAACTTTTTTTTTAAATTAGGAGAGAGAAGCTCTTCAGAAACAGCTGGATGAAGCTAATCGAGAAGCACAAAAATATCGACAGCAACTTCTAAAGAAAGAACAGGAAGCAGAGGCCTACAGACAGAAATTAGAAGCTATGACTCGTCTTCAGACTAATAAAGAAGCTGTTTAATTGAAATGAACATATAGTTTGAGTTTACTTTTGGTCAAGAAAGAATACAGTCTTGAACTGTACACAGTAAGGTGCAGTCATGGGAAGACAGGATAATAAAAGAGACTGCAGCTTGATAATTGGACTTAAGCCATGAGCTCTGAATTCTTGTAACATAAAACTTTACTTTAGAAGTTGTGAAATGTATTTAAAACTGAATTCTGTAAATAGTTTTTTTTTTACAGTTCCAAATGCGTTGATAAAGATTGTTGAAGAGATCCCAAAACACAATAAGCCACTGTTTTTTGTGAATTCTTTTTGATTTTAGTACAAACCTTAATTCTCAGAAACAGAACAGTTTTAAGGGTGATCGTTGTTGATTAGACCAAATGTTGTGTAATAATTATGTGGTGGACTGATGCTGGAATTACTCCTGTAGGTATAAACTTCTATATGAAGAGAAGATTTCTCCCAGGAAATCTTGTACAGCTTTAAGTTGTCTCAGATTCTCTGAAAACATTTTTTAGAAAGCAAATTTTTATATTTGTTCAATTTCAGCTATACCCAATTAGATTTACATGTATATGAAGCAGATATTTTTAAAACTTTCTGTTTGTACATATTCTGCATGTTTTATAATTTCAAAATACATCACTTGCATAGGTATTTTTCCCACAAAGATGACAAAAGTTACTAGGAAAGAAAGAAACCCTTTTATTCTATAGGTCATTGAAACTAAGTAAGCTAGCAGCTGGTTTTATTGGAATGACAATGTTCTTGGAAGGAGCAGCTTACAAGATACCTTGAATTTGCAAACTGCAACATCTATGCTTTTTTGAAAATTTCATAGTGGGGACGTGAAACAATTCTGTGCCTTCCATCATGATTTCCACATGAAAGCACTTTAAGGCACTGGATTTTAATATAATGTTTTCAGAAAACTCAAAGCATATGGGTTTCTGAAATATTTCATGGACTCATTTCCTCCCCAGGAAATTATTCTTACGGAAAAAAATTGCTTTTGTATGGTAGAACAGGAACTTTTTGTACTACGGTGATGCTATAGATATGTCTGACATAACTTTTACTTTCCCTGTGAAAGCTGTATGTCTTTGCTGTGACTGGCTCTCATCACAATATTGTTCAATTCCACAATGTATGGACATTAAACTCTGACATAGTGTTCTTTCTTTTTTGTAAACATAACTTCAAGTTCTTTTTCTTGTTTCATTTTAAAATGTTTTATTGCTTTATGAAAATGTTTAACCCTAAGACCCTTCTAGATTACCTATACTGTATAAAGAAGCAATTACCCTTAAAACTGTACTCTGCCCTACTTTTCTATTTTACAATTAAATATCTTTTCCACATATGTTCAGTGTAGACTTATATTTTGACCACATTTTATTCACACATTAAAAAGTTTGTTCTGTGTATTACGGCCATATTCCACGTATGAAAATATTATAACTTCTTCACACTGTGTCTTAAAAGTATCTAAAACTGGGTTTTACAAATGCCAAGTCATATTTTCAGTTGCGTGAAGTTGCTTTTCTGTGTCTGTTTTTTAGTACGTTAGTGCATTTATGGATTTGTTATGTTAGGAAGGGTACCCTAACGTGTGCAGTGTCAGAGTAGAGCAGGGGCAGCGTGTTCACCCCACTGTGTAGTTTTGCTTCCAAGACCAGATTGGCCCTGAAGATCCTTGAGAAAGTGTTGGAAACTAGCTTCTGAAAGTGAATTTAATGCCTTCTTTGATTTCTAGTCTTTTGCTCTGCTAGAAACTTTACCTGGTGCACGAAAGAATTTTGATCTATAATAACATTTGCCATAGATGGGAGAAAATAATTGATACTTAAGAGGAATAAGTGTATGATAGTATCAGGTAGACATTGAAATGTCTTGGGGGCAAGTCCACATTTTTCAGAGTCTGTGTGTTGGACTTGTGTAATTCCTTAATCATCCACACCTGATTCAATGTACTATGAAATCAGAACTTAAGCAAGAACTTATAACTAAAAAAAGCATTTGCTTTTTCTTTTTAGCCGGTTTTGAGGTGGGCTGGGAAAGCTTTGCATTCTACTTATTCTCAATGGTGTTATGGGCAGAAGATTAAGAGAACTGACAGAATAAAATAATAAAGTTTTCAGAAATCCACACTTAATGTAATGTGTTTCCGGTACATAATGATGGATTCATAGTTAAAGGTCATCAGGTTGCCACATTGATGGCTAATTATTTCCACTTATGTGTGAACAAACACTTTATTTTATTTTTTTTAGAAAACAGTCCACACTTTCCTTTATTTCAATATTTGTGTGGTAAACAAAAATGCATGGGGATATTTTTGTATGGGTTGAGGATGTTTCTGTTTGTATATTCATGAAGGGAATGAGATATTGATTTTAAATGAACAAACACCTTCTTGAGCAGCCCTTCTCAACCAGGGTTCTGCGAGAGAATCAAGCCCTGATGCCCTAAATGTTAGGGCCTAATGAATTAATTCCTTGTAATGAATTAGTTTCTGTTCCGTGCATCTGGAATAGTACTGGTTATGTACTTTCTAGACACTGAGTTCACTAGATGTCTTGATTGCCTAATTACTCGTTTAAGATTTTAAAACTTCCCTGTGTACAGTCGCTAGAACTTTGGGGTTACAAGTTCTAGGTTGGGTCTGTGATGATTTCAGAAAGCCTCATCTGACAACTGGTATCTGCAGAGACTGTGCTTCTCAATTTTCATTTATTGTTACTTTATTTATGTCTCAGTTACTTCCCCAAAGGGCTTGTGTTGTCATTTATTTTTACTGGCTTTTAGAAGTTATATTTTTTATTTTATTTATTTTTTTTTGTTTTTGTTATTTTGGCGGTACGCGGGCCTCTCACTGCTGTGGCCTCTCCCGTTGCGGAGCACAGGCTCCGGACGCGCAGGCTCAGCGGCCATGGCTCACGGGCCCAGTCAGTCCGCGGCACGTGGGATCCTCCCAGACTGGGGCACGAACTCGTGTCCCCTGCATCGGCAGGCGGACTCCTAACCGCTGCGCCACCAGGGAAGCCCTAGAAGTTATTTTTTTATGTCAATCTTTCCTGATATCAACAGCAGGTAGTTTTTCTTTTACTCTACCACTGGATTGCTTTATTTGTTTATGATGGTGGAGGGTTGGGAGTTCGAGAGCTTTCTTCTGTGACGTTCAAAATAACAGCTAAAGAGAGAAGGAAATAAATGTGAATATATAATTTGGACTATACTTGTTTTTAACAAAAAGGTCTGTGTACAAAATGTTTATCCAAAACATATTGCTAGTGAAAATCTATGCCAGTATGTTTCTTCAACATGGTCATTTATGATACTATTTATTGAAAATCAGAAGAAACCCTTGCCCATAACAGGAACTGATGAGTTGATAGATATTCATGGATACTTTATGCTGATATGACTAATTTTTTTGTCTTACTCTGTACAAAGTTTCTTCCAGATGAAATCTATAAAGTTTCTTTGTTTCTTAATACCTGGAAGATCTTGAGAACCGACAAAGTGTATCAAGAAGAAGACCCTTTTCAGATAAAATCACAAAACAATTGTAGGAACCTTTATATCCATATGGATGGGTTCCCAAGGCATTAGGACTCAGGCTTATATAGCAAATAGAAAAATAAAAATTCTATTCACCTAGCTTCTATTGAGTAAATATCTCCTTCCATCATGTCAGATCAACTTAGGAATGAACTAACTAATATATTTGTTATTTTATTAAGTCATATTTACTGTACTTGGATTTCATTATAGATAACTAGTCTCTTGTAGTTTTGAATGATGTTTGCTATTTGCTTTCTCTATGTTAGGTGAGAACATCTCAATGCACATGGACTCAGTTTGACGTAAGCTCTTTGAATTCATTCTCAGATTACTTTGTGTAATTTGTGATGGAAAATACGCTTCTGGTTCCAAGTCAAAATTTTGCTATCATTATTTTTGTGACTTATTAAAAGTATTTTCCAAATATATAGTCTTAGAGTTTTTTACATCATTTTGATACCCTGAGATCCTTTAAAAATATTTCACATTAATGATAATCAAGTAGTGAATATAATTTAGATATAGTTCTTGGGGCTCTTCATTTTTAGAGAAGTATTGTAATTCCCCCCAAAACTACTGTTTTCTTCCTGGAAAAATTTTGACCTGATCTCTGTGATTCTATCCACTGTACTTTATTAATTGCTTACTCAAATTTTCATTTGAACAGTTTAGATCTCATGTGCATGGCTGATACGTAATGTTTTCTACATATATAAATATATGCAATTACAGTCTTACTACTGATTAATTACATGGATTATAATTTTGAATTTTATGAATTATTTTAATGTCTCCTTGGTTTTTCTGTAAGAAAATTTTTTTTTTAAAGGGCTTCAAATACTTGGATTTTTTATTTATTTATTTATTTATGGCTGTGTTGGGTCTTCATTTCTGTGCGAGGGCTTTCTCTAGTTGTGGCAAGCGGGGGCCACTCTTCATCGCGGTGCACGGGCCTCTCACTATCGCGGCCTCTCTTGTTGTGGAGCACAGGCTCCAGACGCACAGGCTCAGTAGTTGTGGCTCACGGGCCTAGTTGATCCGCGGCATGTGGGATCTTCCCAGACCAGGGCTCGAACCCGTGTCCCCTGCATTAACAGGCAGATTCTCAACCACTGTGCCCCGAGAGAAGCCTGAAAATATTTTTCTTGCATGCCAGATAAAAGTCAGTAAAGCATTCATTTTTTGTATTACTATTTTTCATAATTATCCTTTGCCTGCCATCCTTATAACTCTCAAGAATTATTTAAAGTTTAAATTGCATTTGCATGTTTTGCTATACAAAAATAACATACATTAAGAAAGCTTACACTTAAATGAATCTGTAGTCTCTTTTTATAAAAAACTATCGGTCTGCCAGAGAACTGACTCTACTTCCAAACATTTCTGCGAAGAGTAATAGACTCTCAGCATCAAACACTGAAGCATATTAAGAATGTTTACTACTTTTGTTAGATACAGTTTAATACTCAGTTGTTTTAATGAAAACTTCAAAACATATAGAAGGGCATAGAGAATAATTTAACAAACATCCATGTACCTATCACCCAAATTTAATAAATTTTTTAACATCTTTACTGGAGTATAATTGCTGTACAATGGTTTGTTAGTTTCTGCTTTATAACAAAGTGAAGCTATACATATACACATATCCCCGTATCCCCTCCGTCTTATGTCTCCCTCCCACCCTCCCTATCCCACCCGTCTAGGTGGTCACAAAGCACCGAGCTGATCTCCCTGTGCTATGCGGCTGCTTCCCACTAGCTATCTATTTTACATTTGGTAGTGTATATATGTCCATATATATACTACCACTCTGTCACTTTGTCCCAGCTTACCCTTCCCCCTCCTCGTATCCTCAAGTCCATTCTCTAGTAAGTCTGCGTCTTTATTCCCGTCTTGCCCCTAGGTTCTTCATGACCTTTTTTTTTTTTTAGATTCCCTATATATGTGTTAGCATACGGTATTTGTTTTTCTCTTTCTGACTTACTTCATTCTGTATGACAGACCCTAGGTCCATCCACCTCACTACAAACAACTCAATTTCATTTCTTTTTATGGCTGAGTAATATTTCATTGTATATATGTGCCACATCTTCTTTATCCATTCATCTGTCGATGGACACTTAGGTTGCTTCCATGTCCTGGCTGTTGTAGATAGAGCTGCAGTGAACATTGTGGTACATGACTCTTTTTGAATTATGGTTTTCTCAGGGTATATGCCCAGTAGTGGGATTGCTGGGTCGTATGGTAGTTCTATTTTTAGGTTTTTAGTATCAATTTACATTCCCACCAACAGTGCAAGAGTGTTCCCTTTTCTCCACACCCTCTCCAGCATTTATTGTTGGTAGATTTTTTGATGATGGCCATTCTGACTGGTGTGAGGTGATACTTTATTGTAGTTTTGATTTGCATTTCTCTAATGATTAGTGATGTTGAGCATCCTTTCATGTGTTTGTTGGTGGTCTGTATATATTCTTTGGAGAAATGTCTATTTAGGTCTTCTGCCTGTTTTTGGATTGGGTTATTTGTTTTTTTGATATTGAGCTGCATGAGCTGCTTGTAAATTTTGGAGATTAATCCTTTTCAGTTGCTTCATTTGCAAGTATTTTCTCCCATTCTGAGGGTTGTCTTTTGGTCTTGTTTATGGTTTCCTTTGCTGTGCAAAAGCTTTTAAGTTTCATTAGGTCCCATTTGTTTATTTTCATTTTTATTTCCATTTCTCTAGGAGGTGGGTCAAAAAGAATCTTGCTGTGATTGATGTCATAGAGTGTCCTGCCTATGTTTTCTCTAAGAGTTTTATAGTGTCGGGCCTTACATTTAGGTCTTTTATCCATTTTGAGTTTATTTTTGTGTATGGTGTTAGGGAGTGTTCTACAAATTTAATAAATCTTAAAATTACCTTCTTTGCTTCAAATCTTTTCTGTTAAGAAATTGAATGTTACAGATGTAGTTGAAGTCCCTTTTTGCCTTTTTCTCATCTCATTCCTCTCTCCTAAAGACAGCCAATATCCTGACGTTGAAATGTATTGTTCTGTCTACATTTTCATGCTTTTTCTGCATACCAAATTTCATAAATATAGGGTAAGTTTTCTGTGGTTCTTAAATTTTGTTAAAGTTATCATTTTATACACATGTCATTCTGCATATTGATTTTTTCAGTTCATCAATATTTTAGACATTCATATCTGAGTATCTAATCATTCATTTTGACTTATAAAATTAAATAAATATACCATATGTATTTATCCTTTGTTCTGTCTATAGATGTGTCACTTCCTATTTTGGGCTATTATAAATAGTGATGTAATGAACATCCTCGTATGTTTATCTTCTTATGTGCAGGAATGCGCTAGGTTTCCCCAGAAAATGGAATTGTTAGATTGAGGGTAGGCAATTTTACTAGATAGACATTGTCAAATTGCTTTCTAGAGTGGCTCTGAATAGTGATGAGAATTCTCATTTCCCCACATCTCACCAACACATGATATTGTCACGCTGTTTTTGCCAGCCTCCATTGATATGAAATTGTTCTCATTATTTGCAATTCCCTATTATTAGTGAGGCTGAACATTTTTTCCCTGTTGTTTCTGGTCCGTTAGCATTTATTCTTCTGTGAATTGCTAGTTCATGGCCTGTTTTTTATTGGGTAGTTTTTCTTATTGATTTGTTGAAGTTTAATATTTTTCTGGAAACTAATCTTTTGCTGGTTGCATGAATTGTAAATATCTTCTCCCACTGTCTGACTTAAAAATTTTTTTAATTGTCTTAGTTAGTACATGTTTACTGAGTATTATGTGCAACTCTCAATACCAGGCTGAGTTAGAATTTCAAGTGTTATATTGGTCTAATACTCAAGGAGCCTATTAAAGGTGGAATGGAATTTTAATTTACAACTTGAATCTTTTTCTCTTTTAGCTGAATAATGTCTCCTTTTTATAATATATGCTTTTCCAGATAATTAGTGAGGGAAAGATGTAATTTTCACACTTAAACCATTTTTAGAAGATATAATGTACTACTTAATGTAATTTTTTTGCATTCTTACACTGTTTTTCTTTTGATATTTTATAGTTGTGTGTTTTAAATTATATTTGAAAGGACAATGAGTGTTTGGATTATTGCACATGATGTGTACTAAAGTGTTCTGAAACATTTAGCAGAGCCTCCAAAAATTAAAATTCCACTAGCCCCTTATCCTAGAGGTCTGTAGATACCAAAGTTGAGAGAAGCAGCCTGGTGTGATGTAAAGAACATGGGTATTGGATCAGATAATCCTGGGTTCAAATCCTGACCCCTTCAATTATTATTTTGTGTAATTTTAGCCAATTGTTTCAATTTCCTTGAGACTAAGTTTCTCAAGAATGAGATAGAAGATGGCTTTCACTAGGCTGTGAAGATTGAATCTAATCATATGTATTAAAAGTGCAAGGTACAGTGGTCAGTACATAGTAAACATTTGCTAAGTATATTTTGAAGAAATATGTAGAAGAGATAGAACCTATTGAAGGTATATAAAGGACTGTCAATCATCCCAGACCCACCCTCTCCCTCTGGACAAAAAGGTGTGATTTTCTGCTTTCCTAAGGCAGTATTTGTCAACTCCATCCTTATGCTACCTTCCTAAGTGAGCAGCTAAGCCTGATTGCTCTTTGTACAGCTGGTTGCTCCCTGGAGGAAGCTGGACTTCCTTTTCCTTCCTATCATGTAGCCTCTTGTAGACTAACCCTAGCCTACATCTGTATCATATCTGTACCCAGTGCTTTTTCAGAGGGCAAAATACCATTACGATGGGCACAAAAATCCCCTTTCAATACATGGTTGAAAATGAAACCAATTCCTCAGTTCTAAGCAGTTCCTTGGAGGGCACAGCTCCCTGTCTTAAATCCTAGTAACCCCTCTGTTTCCAGTAATAGTGACAGTTGCACCACTTCATTTGAAGTTCACACTCCCCCCGTTAATCAGACAAGCATAATACTTCTTTGTGGAGTTTCTCAGTGAAGTTGGAGTTCCAGGCTTTTATTTCTGTTGTTGCCTGGCTTTAAGGCACACGCCATTAACTTCTTTTTTTCGCTAAATTCAGCTATAAGCAGGAAGGATGGACCAAATGTGGAAGACTTCACATCTCAGTTCTCTTAAGCAGAATTTAATAAAACATTCCAAACAGCAAATTGTATAAAAGAAGAATTGTTACTACAACTTTTAGTTTTATTTTATATAATCTGTTCACATCTAAAAGAAAGAGAGAACAGAAGTCACTGTCCCTGCGTGTGGAGAGATGGGGAAACACTGATACACTTACTCTATCTTTCTGGAGGGCATTTTGTAAAACCGACCAAAACTCTTTTACTCAGCAATTCTACTTCTAGAAATTTATTTTAAGGAAATATCTAAGGGGCAAAATTGTTCTACCTCATTCTTATTAATAGTAACAAACAAGCAAAAACCCCAAAACTTAATTGTCCAAATACAGGATTGGTTGAAAATTGTAGTATGTGCACGTGATAGAATATTATACAACCATTAACATGTTAAACAGATTCTTTTCCTTGAATGCAGTATGATTAAATTTTGAAAAATTTTATGTTACATGTCTAAGTGTGAGGTGTGTGCGTGTGATGAGTCTATACACCAAGTTACAAGGAGGGACTTACAAGTAGGCGTACAATGTGAGTATGAGTATGGCAGGTAAGATGGGATGGGGAGGAAAACTGGGAGTATGAGTGGGCAGGAGTGGAGAATAAAGTGTGAGAACTCTAAATACAAAAGTATTTGGAAGGCTACATGACACAACATCCTTGTATTTCTATCTGAATATTCACTTGCTTGATGATCTCATCCAGTTTCAAGGTTTTAAATATCTGTAGGCTGATGACTGCCAAATTTGTATCTGCAGCCCAGGCTTTCTTCATGAACTCCAGACTCATCTACCTACTCCCTTGATAGTCCCACTGACACTTCTAATACACATCTCAAACTTGACGTGCTCAAAACTGAACTCCTCTCTACTCCTTCCTGTTTCTCGGATCCAAACTGAAGTCACCCTTGACTCTTTTCTTTCTTTCATATCCCACATCTGCGAAACCATTAGCAAATCTTGTTTGTCTTACTTTCAAAATATATCTAGAGTCAGATCATGTCACACTGGTCCATTAGTACCAGCATCATCTCTTCTCTAGATAATTATAATTGCTTCCTATCTGGTCTGCCTGACTCCTTGTTCCCCCAAATCAACTCCCAACACAACAGCCACAGTGACTCTTTCAAGAATGAAGCTGGCTCATGTCACTCCTCTGCTCAGATACTTTCACGGTTTCCTATCCTGCTCAAAGTAAACGGTAAAGTACTTATAATGACTAGAGGGGCCCTCCCTGGTCTGACCCACCTCTTCCCATTACTTTTCTGACCCCATTTCCTCCCAGTCTCTGGCTCCATCACTGAACTCCAAGCTAAGTGTCCTCCTAGCTGTTCCTCAAACACAAGATGCTCACTCTCATCATACCACCTTGCATGTACCATTCCCTCTACCTAGAGCATTTTTTGTCCAGATATACCTAAGTTCCCTTCTTTCACCTCCTTCAGACTTTTGCTCAAATGTCTCCTTTTCTGGGAGATCTTTTCTGACTTATGCTGCCTTACACCCTTTTTACCCCTTCCCTGGCTTTCTTTTTTATTTTTTTTCCTCCCTGCACTTATAACTTCTGATATATTATGTGTTTCCTTTGTTTATTTTCTCTCTGTCCCACCAGATTGTAAGCTCCGTGAGGAGTTCACCATGATGTCCTCAGCATTCACAAGAGTGCCCGACACAAGGAAGGTCCCTGGCAAATACCTGTTGAATGAATGGGTGAGAATCAGCTCTGGTTCTCTGGATGGTGAGGTGTTTTACATTCTCCTCCTTGTGTATCAGAGCTCCTAATTTTTCTAGATGAAGTTTAAAAAAACTGAAATAATGCTAATTGTGCCTATATTACAGACAGGGAAATGAGGGAGATAAAAAAACTTCCCCAAGTAATGAGCATCAGAAATTAACCCTAGCTCTTTTCCTTTTTTTTTTCCAAAGAGACAAGGGTTTCTCAACCTTGACACTATTGACATTTTAGGCTGAGTAGTTCTTTGTTGTGGGCTGTCCTGTGCATTGTAGGGTGTTTAGCAGCATCCCTGGCCTCTACGCAGTAGATGTCAATAACACCTCCCTCCTCCGCTTTAAAAACGATAAATGTCTCCAGATTTTGCCAAGTGTCCTCTGAACAAACTTCTGGGAATGTTTTGTTCTTTCTTTGAGAAAAGGAATCCATGGGGGGATCCACAGAGCTGATCCTGGTGCCCAGCCTCATCATTATTGCCTCTGACGAGAGCTGTTAAGCTGAATTTTGAGTTGCACCTTTTAGGCAAGCAGCCCATGAGGTGGGAAATAAATTGAGAGTAAATTGAGCTATTTGAGAAGCTAAAAGGAGATCCTGAGGCTGTGGCAAAAGGGAGTAGGGGGTGTGAGCGAGGGAGAAGCTCGGGGGAAAAAGGCAGGTCATGCAAAGTCTTGAAGGCCATTTTAAGAAGGTTAAATTTTATTGTAATTACATTATTTAAAAATTATTTAGTTTGGGGCTTCCCTGGTGGTGCAGTGGTTAAGAATCTGTCTGCCAATGCAGGGGACACGGGTTTGAGCCCTGGTCCGGGAAGATCCCACATGCCGTGGAGCAACTAAGCCCGTGCACCACAACTACTGAGCCTGTGCTCTAGAGCCCGCGAGCTACAGCTACTGAAGCCCGCGTGCCTGGAGCCCGTGCTCCGCAACAAGAGAAGCCACCGCAATGAGAAGCCCACGCACTGCAAGGAAGAGTAGCCCCTGCTCGCCACAACTAGAGAAAGCCTGCATGCAGCATTGAAGACCCAATGCAGTCAAAAATAAATAAATAAGGTAAATAAATTTTTAAAATTAGTTTAATTTTAATAGGTAGTAAATGCTCACTAAATGAGTAAGTAAATAAGAAAGTAAATAAATACAGCAAAAAGTAAAGTTATAAAAGGTGTCTGTGAAAAGTCCTCCTCCCACCTCTGGGCCCATCTGCTCAATTCCTGTTCAAGGTAACTACCGTTATTAATTGCTTACTAATAATTCCAATGTTTATTTGTTTGTTTGCACGGGGTGTGGGGCACATAAAAGCAAATATAGTCTGCATTCTCATTTTCCCCCTGCTTTTTTTTCACAAGTGGTACACTCTGTTCTGCACCGTGCTGTTTTCCTCATCCCTTGGAGCAGACTCCTTTTTTTGTAGAGTTGCACTGTGTGCATGTGCCTTAGTTTAATTAGTTTCCTAGCCATGGACAGTTGTGTTGTTTTCAATCTTTTGCTACTACAAACTGTGCTGCAAAGAATAACCTCGTACGCTTGTCATTTCGCACATGTACAAGGATATCCTGAAGTGGAATAGCTGGGTCAAAGGCAAATATACATTTGCAGTTTTGGTAGATATTTCCAGATTGCCCTGCCACCTCTCTTTCCATGTGAGCACCCATTTCCCTACAGCCTTGCCCACAGGCTGTATTAGCAAACTGGGGGTGTGCTATTCTGATATGTAGTTGAGTATAGATTTAAGTTGATTTTCTCAGTTATGGGTTTTGTGTTTTCCTTTATGCTAATTTCTCTTACCAGTCTTCGCCCATTTTATATGTCAGAGTACTGGTCTTTTTCTTCTTGCCCTTGTGCTGTGACTTGCAAATATTTTTCCTCAGTTTGTCATTGTCTTTTGACTTTCCTTATGTTTTTTTTTTTTAATTTTTTGGCTGTGCCACTCGGCATGTAAGATCTTAGTTCCCTGACCAGGGATTGAACCTGAGCCGCCTGCATTGGAAGTGCGGAGTCTTAACCACTGCACCTCCAGGGAAGTCCCTGGGTTATTTTTAAATATGGTTGAATTTATAGTTTCTGGCTTTTGAGCCATAGTTAGAAAGATATTCTTCACTCTGAAGTTAACCAGAAAAGCACCTAAATTTTCTTCATGTAATTTTCATTGTCATTTTTTAAACAGCTTTATTGAGGTATAATTGATATACCAAAAAATGTGCATATTTGATGTATATAATTTGATGACTTTGGACATATGCATACACCTGTGAAACTGTCTGTTACCATGATTATAGTGATGGTTTCATGTAATTTTATGCTTTTATTTTTTACATTTAAATCTAATTTTTAAAAAATTTATCGGGGTACATGGTATGAGGATTGGATGCAACTTATTTTTTTTTTTCTGGATGTATTTACCCGTAGCATTGATGAACATTTGAATCCAATGTTTGCCTGTTAGGAATACTGCTTCTGTGAGCATACTTCTACATGTCTTATGTTGATCATATAAAAGTATTTTTGTTGGTTAAGTACCTAGAAGTAAACTTGTTGGGTTATAGCATATATATATATACATATAATACGTTCAGCTCTGGAAGATACGAGAGAATATTTTCCAGGATAGTTATTTCAATTTATACTCCCAGCAGAGTGTATGAGAGCCAATTGCTCTTGATATTTGCTGTCTTTCTCATTTTAGCCATTCTGGGTTTTGTGGTAGCATCCATGATGACTAATGAGATTGAACATCTTTTGCATATTTATTGACTCTTTAGATATCCTCTTTGAAGAAGTACCTACTCAAATCTGTTATCTATTTTTCTATTGGGTATACTGTCTTTAAAATTGATTTATGGGTGTTCTTTATATATCTGGATGTATCCTCTGTTGAAGACAAGAATTGTGAAAAAAAAAGACCAAATGGAAATTCTACAACTGAAAAATATATAACTGATATTAGGAAATCAATAAACAGGTTTATCATCATATTAGAAACATCTGAAGAAAGAAATCAAAGATACATCAGAGAATAATTTCCAAGCTGAAACTCGGAGGGAAAAGAAGATGGAAATCAAAGAAAAGAATATAAAAATATAATTTATATAACATATTATATAATATGTAATATATATACACAAATATTATATATATATGAGATAAGGTAAAAAGTTTAACATAGGCATAATTGGAGTTGCAGAAGAATAAAAGGGAGAAAATGGAGCAGAAGCAATACTTGAAGAGAAAATAACTGATACTTTTTCATCTAAAGTTCCTAACTTGGTTTTCATATGCTCAATAAATGTTAGCTATTGTCACTGTCAATATTACTATTTTTCCTACTCTTGCTCCTAGGAAAGATTTTTACTATTGACAGTATCAGTGGAGTCCAAACCCACTAGGACATTTTTTCACCAAAGACCTTATGTTCCAGGGGCATTCCTCCCCTCCTCCTCCCCCCCCCCCCCCCCCCCCCCCCCCC
>NW_021703778.1:82227721-82325787 GCF_005190385.1 Monodon monoceros
TCCCCCTCCTTCTCCTTCTCCTTCTTCGTCAATAGCATTATTGAGATTGCCATACTTTAAACCCTCCCATTTATTTCTTTTCTTTTTTTTATATTTACTAGTTTGCTTTATTTTTTAGATTCTACATGTAAGTGATGTCATATAGTATTTATCTTTCTCTGACTTATTTCACTAAGCATAATATTCTCTAGGTCCATCCATGTTGCTGCAAATGGCAATATTTCATTCTTTTTATGGTTGAGTAATATTCCATTGTATCTATATACCACATTTTCTTAAACCAGTCATCTGTTGATGGGCATTTGGATAGTTTCCATGTCTTGGCTATTGCAAATAGTGCTGCTATGAACGTTGGGGCACATGTAGTTTTTTAAATTAGAGTTTTCTATTTTTCTGGATATATGCCCAGGAGTGGGATTGCTGGATCATACAGTAGCTCTACTTTTAGTTTTTTAAGGAACCTCCATATGATTTTCCATAGTGGCTGCACCAATTTACATTCCCACCAATAGTGCAGGAGGGTTCCCTTTCTCCACACCCTCTCCAGCATTTATTATTTGTAGACTTTTTTTTTATTAAGAAAAATCTGAATCTTTTATTTTTTATTTTATTTTAAAATTTTTATTTATTTATTTATTTTTGGCTACATTGGGTCCTCATTTCTGCACACGGGCTTTCTCTAGTTGTGGCGAGTGGGGGCTACTCTTCCTTGCTGTGTGTGGGCTTCTCATTGCAGTGGCTCCTCTTGTTGTGGAGCATGGGCTCTAGAGCACAGGCTCAGTAGTTGTGGTCCATGGGCTTAATTGCTCCGAGGCACGTGGGATATTCTCGGACCAGGGCTCGAACCCGTGTTCCCTGCATTGACAGGCGGATTCTTAACCACTGCGCCACCAGGGAAGCCCAACTTATAGACTTTTTGATGATGGCCATTCTGACTGGTGTGAGGTGATATTGCATTTTGGTTTTGATTTGCATTTCTCTGATAATTAACGACGTTGAACATCTTTTCGTGTGCCTATTGGCTGTCTGTATGTCTTCTTTTGAAAAATGTCTATTCAGGTCTTCTGCCCACTTTTTGGCTTTTTTGGTGTTGAGTTATATATTTTGGATATTAACCCATTACTGGTCAAATCATTTGCAAATATTTTCTCCCATTCATCAGGTTGTCTTTTCACGTTGTTGATGGTTTCCTGTACTGTGCAAAAGCTTTTAAGTTTAATTAGGTTCCATTTGTTTATTTTTCCTTTTATTTCCTTTGCTTTAGGAGACAGATCAAAAAAAATATGACTAAAATTTATGTCAGAGAGCGTCCTGCCTATGTTTTCTTCTGTGAGTTTTATGGTTTCTGGTCTTACATGTAGGTCTTTAATGCATTCTGAGTTTATTTTCGTATATGGTGTAAGACAATGTTCTAAGTTCATTCTTTTACATGTAGCTGTCCAGTTTTCCCAGGATCAGTTATTGGAGAGGCTGTCTTTTCTCCCTTGTATATTCTTGTCTCCTTTGTCATAGTAAATCCCCCCATTTAAAGTGTCCAATTCAATGCATTTAGTATATTCATAGTCGGTAACCATCACAATAATTATAAAACATTTTAATCACTACCATCCCCTCCTCCCATACAAAAAACAAAAAAAACCCCCAAACCCTGTTCCCCTTAGCTGTCAAACTCTGGTAGCTAGTAATCTACCTTCTGTCTCTACAAATTTGACTATTCTGGACATTTCATATAAATGGAATCCTATAATATGTGGCCCTTTGTGACTGGCTTCTTTCACTTAGCATAGTGTTTTCAAGGTTTATCCATGTTGTACCTTGTGTCAGTACTTCATTCCCTTTTATTATGGAATAATATTCTGTTGTACGGATGGATGGATGCTTGGATGGATGGAGATACAATAAACTGAGATGGGGAAGACTGAACGGGAAGCAGATTTTTGGAGAAAGACTAAAATTCGGTTTTGTAACATGTTAAGTTTGAGGTGCCTAAGAGCCATGCAAGCTTATTTGTCAGGTAGGCAGTTGTATGTAAGGTTTTGGAGCTCAGAAGACTGGCAGGGCCTCATGGTATAAATCTGACACAGGGTTTATACTTATAAGAATATCACCTGGTAGCATTTAAAGTCATAGAAATGGATATGGCCACCGAGGAAGAAAGATGAGAGGAGGGCAATCCCCTGAAGCATGCCCACATTTAAAGGCCAGATGGAGGAGACAAACAGCCAGAGACGTGGCAGGTGGAGAATGAGAGGCGATGTCTTGGAAGGAGTAACCACCAAACTCCACCCCGAGGACAAGGAAGATGAAGACTGGAAACAAACCAAATAGTCTGTTCTCTTTGGCAACCTGAAAGCATTCGCTCACTTTTTACTCAGAAATAAAGCTCCAAGGGTAGCGTTTCCCCTCCCCACAGTAGTTTCTGCACATCCCTTTACAAGCACATGCATACACAGCCTTTTAAGTGCTAAACATGTTAAATCTGGGTGATGTTTCAATTTTCGTTCTTTTGGTTTTTGCTTATCTGCGTTTTCTCATCTCTCTACAGCAATAAGTATTATGTAGTAACAACAGCAACAAAAATCCATCACGTTAGATGATAACATCTGTCTGTTCCTGAGCACAGCGTGGCCAGAAGAGCAGCATCGCTGTAAGTGCCTGTTTCTCCCTCCCTGCCATGGACAGGGACGCAGTGGCAGGAATGATAATAATCCTTGCTACTTATTCTGCACACCCTTGCCTTTGTTCTGGGCTACTGAGCTGGGAGCTTTGTGTGAGGCTCGGGACCTCTTGTATGAATCTGGGACCAGAAAGAAATGAGGGCTCTTTACATATCCACCTGGAGGCTGCCTGCTAAGTGCACTGTTTAATTTAGAAGTGCCTTTTATCCTAGATCTCTGGACCAGCTAAAGTTGTGGTCACTGTTCCCAGCAAGGACTGGGGGGAGGAGGGGTGGAATTAATTAAACCTAGAGGAAGGGCCACTGAAGGGCGGAGCTAAGGTGGAAGAGAGGAGAACCCTTTAAATAAAGGGCGCACATGGGCTGCCCAGGAGCACACCCTCCACCTCCTCCGTGTTGTCGGTGAGAAGGAGCTAAGCCCCAGGGAGATGTTGGAGCCTGAGGAGTACAGAAGGAGAGGTGAGCATGGGCATCCCTGGCCCTCTTCCCTGCTGCCACTCTTGTAGGAACTGCTGCTTAGATTTGGGGGTATCTTTTTTTTTGCGGTACGCGGGCCTCTCACTGTTGTGGTCTCTCCCGTTGCGGAGCACAGGCTCCGGACGCGCAGGCTCAGCGGCCATGGCTCACGGGCCTAGCCGCTCCGTGGCATGTGGGATCCTCCCGGACCGGGGCACAAACCCGTGTCCCCTGTATCGGCAGGCAGACTCTCAACCACTGCGCCACCAGGGAAGCCCTTTGGGGTATCTTTTGACTGGAGTGTTAGAATTGCCTTCTGAGAGTTGGCTTCCACAAAATTTTTCCTGAGAAGGGAATGTGGGATCAGAGTTTAAAACTTTTCTCAACCTCTCTTTCATCCTCCCCCTCATACACCAACTCTCATGTGCGTCCACACTACTGTACCAGACTTTTCCTTTCTTCTTTCCCACGGAATAGGGGATTTGGGTTTCTGAAATACTAAATGGGTACAGGGGGATTATTCATGTTCTGAAGTAGAAAAGAATTTTCCTAAGTCTTCTGCAGTCATGCAAAATCTTATCTTCCTTCCTCTTCATTTCTCTATGTGTGAATCTGTCTGTAGAGTTCTTTCATTTAGTCATTCATTCCATAAATATTTAAAGAGCACCTACTCTGTCTCAAGCCTTGTGTGATGAGCAAAACCAAATGGTTATCTTGTCTTCAGGCACGGCTGTCCTAAGAGGGAAAGTAAGTAGTTGCTTATAATTTCTCTCTCCATAAAGTTTTATATCCTCATCCCCTCTAGTAGGTTATTTTGCCTAAAATTTCTTTGCTGTAAGGCGTGGTTCCATGTTAAAATCCAACTTTTCCTCTCTTTCCTCTACCCAGACATAACTCACTAAGTGGCTATCAGTCTTTTTTTTAAAAAAAAAACACCTTTTTCTTTTATATTGGAGTATAGCCGGCTAACAATGTTATGATAGTTTCAGGTGCACAGCAAAGTGACTCAGCCATACATATACATGTATCCATTCTCCCCCAAACTCCCCTCCCATCCAGGCTGAATGACTATCAGTCTTTACACTTCAGTGGACATTAGCTTATTCCATTGCTTTCCAAAGGCACTCAGCCGAGAGCTGGTTTTATCGGCTGTGGATGTTCATCCTGTGAGTGGAACACAAAAACATTCCATGTGGTCCCTGGGTAAGTGGAGGGCTAGGTCCAGGGCTCTCAGAGCTCTGGAGGGATGCTGCTGCAGTTATGAAAGGCATTGGGCCGTTGGAGGGTTGGAGGAGAGCACAAAGAAGAGAGAAGGGTGCTGGAAGTTTTCACAGTTTTGTCTGGGAATGGTCCTGCTTATAAGAATTTTGCATGAGCTGATGCAGTTGGGAAGACATCGGCTTCCCTTTCCTTGTCTCTCTCGCTCTTTTGCAGGGGGAAAAGGAGGCTAGTGAGTACTAAGGAGGAATGATAGATATTGAGAGAGACACAGAGGGGGAGATGAACACACAGACACAGACACAGAGAGGAAGAGAAGCAATAAGAGAGAGAGAAAAAGAGACAGAGATGAAGAGACAGAGGCTCTGAAGACAGAGACCCTTTCCTGGAGAAGTGAAAGGGAAGAAAGAATAGATAATTTGCAGTGGCTTCAAGTATTCGACTTGGCTGTTTTTCTTCCTTATTCTTTTATTCATTCATTTGATAAAATTTGTTGAGCGTCTGAAAACTGTTCTAGGTACTGAGGTATTGGTGGAGGCAGAGCGAGGGAGATAAATTGGTTAAGACATGGCCCTGCATTTCCCCAAGATTTCAGGCTAGTGCAGGGTTCTTAGTCTGGGCCTGTGGTTGTGCTTTGGGGAGTCCATGAACCTCAGAAATTACACACAAAATTATGTGTATACAAGTCTACCGTTTTAATCAGATTCTCAAAGAAGTTCATGGGTCCAAAAATATGGGGAATTACTGGTCCAATGGGAATGGTGAACAAATACATTTTTTACCTTTTATCAGAACCTAGTGTGGGAGCTTGCCATCTGTGCCAACAAGGAGTATAGGGGGTGTGTGTGCGTGTGTGCAATTTCTGGATAGAAAGAGCCGCAGCGTTTCTACTGAATCTGTAAGGTGATGAATGCATAGACCCTCTGTTTTTTGAGAAGAAAAGAAAGGTGGGAGAGCTGATCAAGATTCATATGGAAAAGGGAAGGGGAGGAGAAAGAAATCCTTTGTTGTTAGAGCTTGATGCCTTGGAGATTTTCCCTCTTATTCATTTAGATAGAGTCACACACTCCCTCCATCATTCATTCACTCCTTTGCACACTTTTAAATTTTTTAACTGAAGACAAGCTGTCTGCTGGGGGTCAGACCCTCCACCATTCAGCCCATGAATCCTTCTCCTTCTTCACCCAGTCTCCTGATCCCGATGCTAGGGCGACGGGCACAAATTGGCCAGGCCCAGTCAGGGGACATGAGCCTGGCTTCTCTGCCTCCCTTGTAGGAAAGGAGATGGTGGATTACATCTGCCAGTACCTGAGCAGCGTGCAGGAGCGGCGGGTGACTCCGGATGTGAGGCCTGGCTACCTGCGGGCCCAGCTGCCCGAGAGTGCGCCCGAGGAGCCCGACAGCTGGGACAGCATCTTTGGGGACATTGAGCGAATCATCATGCCCGGGGTGAGACGCAGTCACCACAGGGTGATTCTGGATGTCGGGGTGTAGGGGGGGGGGTCGATGGGCCTGGAAAGCCTTGGGTAACCCTAAGATAAGCCCTCAGCCCCTTGGCCACCGACATCCCAGACTGTCTTCTGGGCATATGGAGGGCCAGGACTTTGACTGAAGTTAGGTTTCTGGTGCCAGGGCTGACCTGTAGAGTTGGGTAGGGAGCAAGATGGAGTAAGGACTGCATCCCAGGGCCTGTCTGACAGAAGGGTGGAAGTCGGTTGGGATGAGGTGAGTAGTGAAGATTGGGCCCGAGGGGGAAGGACGAATGTGGGAAGCAAGATGGAGAGAGGAGGTGGGAGATGGTCCCTGAAGCCCCCATTGGCAGAGCCAGGGAACTCTCCTACAGAATCCTGAGACGTGCCAAAGGGAAGGAGAGAAGCCAAAGCACACCTCTCCGAGGGTACCCCGGTTGTCAGGTTGGGTGGGCCGGGAAGCTGAGCGAGTCCTGGTCAGCCCCCTCCTTTCTCCTCCATGAAGTGGGAACCCCGTCCTTCCTAACCAAGGGAGGTCTCCTGATTGAACTGCTTTTCAGGAGTAGGAAGGAGCTTTCCCTGAATCATCTATACTCTCAGTGACAAGGGGCATAGCCTGGTGACAGTGCTAGTGGGGCCAGGGAACAGACAGAGGCTGGCTGAAGCCTGGGGCTTGTGCTGAAGCTGCCGTGTGCTGTGACAATGTCCCCGGCCACCAGGAGCTGGGCCAGGCGCTCCTGCTGAAAGTACACCATCCTCCTCTCACGGAAGGGCTGCCTTTTATTGTGCTCCACGCCACGTGCCAGGCACTGTATTAGCCACATGGTAGACTGGCTTGTTTTATCCCCAAATGACCTTACGATCCATGTTTTATGAAGAAACTGAGGCTCAGAGAAGTTAGTTGTCTTCCCAGAGTCACAGGTCTCCCTGCTTGGGGCACTGGTGTCATGAACCACGTGTGTCCAGCAGCTCTTCCCCAGGATGACTTGATATTTGCTCCCATCATCCCCAAAGAGCTTTGGACTTAGATGTGACAGAAATACACCTGGAGGCAGGGGTGGGGGGGATATTTCTGTTTTCTTTCAAACACAGACAGAAAGTGATGGCAAGTTTGTACAAAGCCAAATATTCATCTCTCTGACCATTCAGCCTATTTTGTAAGCATATTTTGAAAATTTCGGTATCAGTAAAACTCTACCAGGGAGGCTAGCTCCCCAATAAGATTATCTCATGGATTTCATTCTGTAAAATGTAATCTGTGGAGGGGCCAACCGTAATTTGGTAGTGAGACTGAAAGCAGCTGTCAGAAGAGATGGAAATGAGCTGATTCATTTGACTGAAAGAAATTCCAGCAGTTGCTGGGGGTGCAGTTAAAGAGGCTCATTTCTGGACCAGGAGGTCTGTCTGTTTTGATAAGCATTCCTCTGGCTTATCTTATCTTATGTATCTTATTAGAACAGACAATTGCCTCTTGATAGGACCAGGAGGTGGAAGTCCTTCTCCGGGGTTTCCAAAACACTGTCACTAATCACATCAGTAATGAAGACCCAATCTTTCATCTCATCTCTCAGGCTGCACCAGCCTCTGAGAGTTGGCCTGAAAGCCGTTGGCCCTTTGCTTTCTCATTAGGGTCAGCGCCTCCTTTAAAACTGGATTAATTTTCCCCTCCATGCCACCTCCTAGACACAAGGAGAAGAAAAACTGTCTTTTTGCTTTAATTCCAACCCTGGTTAGAGAAACCCCACCTACTCTTAATGAGGGAGGGAGAGGAGAGCAAGGGGAGCAGGCAGGGTGCCACCCTGCTTAGGTGCTGGGCTCCAGAGTCAGGCAGCCCTGGGTTTCTGACATCTGTCCCTATGAGGTATATGTGATCATGGGGATGCTGTCTCTCTCCACCAGCCCCAACTGTTATCTGTAAAACAGGGAGAACGTTAGAACCTACCTAATAGGAGTGCTGTGAGAATTAAACAAGATAAAGCATAGAAAGTGGAAGATGTTGTCATTACCTATGACGCCGTCTGCCTGGTGAAGGTTGGAGGACGAGGTCTGATTATCTAAGAGTCAAGTCAGGATATGTGACATGTCCATCACCATGTGATTAGCTTACCGTTAACATTAGTGCTTTACATTTTACAAATTTCCTCCCAGGCTGATCCACACAACAACCCCAGGAGACAGGATTTATTTTATGATGAGAAACTGAGGTAGAGAGATGCACAGGGGAGGATCCTGGTTTTATGAGGTGGGAATTGGATGAAAAATTTGGGACCCGCCCCCTTAAGAAAAAAAATTGAGAATGGATCTTGAAAGAGACCCATGCAAACATGGGACCTTGACGCTTAAGTTCATTAGCTTCACAATAAGTCTACGGGGTCACACAGCTGGTTATGGCAGGGGTAGGACTGGAACCTGTGTCCTTGGGCTTAAATCTTATGCTCCTTCTACCATACACACTGTCCAGGACACCATCCTTGCTCTTAAAGGGTTAAAGGGATTTGTGTACACGAAATAACTCGATAATACACTAAAATGTTATCTCATGAGTTCTCAGTAGTGTGAAACATCTCGAATGAGAACATTCCATGGGCTCGGGGGAAGGGATCAAAGGCAGATGGGGACCTGGGGAAGGGTTCATGGAGGAGATGAATATTTACTGGCTTTCTAAGCGTTAGCAGATTTTGGAAGGTCCCATCTGTATGAGAAGTGCCTTCCTGTCAGGGGACACAGCTTTGCTCAAAGACATGAACGCAGATACGAACAGGGTATGGTTGTAGAACAGTGAGATGAAGCCAGATTAGATAATCAGTGAGGCCAATGAGCCACCGAAAATGTTTCTGAGGGCAGTTATAGGAGGCCCTTCCTGTCCACGGGCCCCTCCTTTCGTCTGGTTAATCTAACTGTGGGCTCAAGGGTTAACCTGGAGGCAGTTTCCCATGCCCTTGGGCTGGTACTTCTGTCTTCTAGTCTCTTCTCCCCATCCCCACTGGGAAGCTAAGGACAGCTTTGAACCCAGGCACACTGGCCCTCTGCAAGAGTGCATGCCCAAAGAACTCTGGATACTTTTTGCAAGAGACTGGATGAGACAAGCAACCTGCTCTTCCAGAGCTCACAGTCTCCCCTTCCTCTTATTACTAGGTAGGAGCAGTGCGGGGGGTAAGCTTTGGAGACTAATGCAAACACTACCCAGAATCCACAACTCTAATTCCCATAGCAGTTTTCATCTTGCATATTCCCTTCTGGTCTCTGCGTGTGTGCAAAGCTCCACTGATGAACTAGCTCAGAATGTGAGAGACGTGGGTGGCAAGAACACTGTGACTATGCCTTACTTTTATGGATTTGTGCCACTTGTTGGTTGTCTTAAAAGTGTCAGCCAGTCTCTAGAGTGGGTGCTGCCCCTTGCCAGGGAGGGTCTCGTGAAGAGGAAAGCCTCCGGTAGCTGCCCCTGGTGCCACCCGTGTACATGCTCTGCTTCCAGGTGGTACACTGGCAAAGCCCCCATATGCACGCCTACTACCCAGCTCTCACCTCTTGGCCATCACTGCTGGGAGACATGCTGGCTGATGCCATCAACTGCTTGGGATTTACCTGGGTGAGTAACCATGGCTGCAGCTATAACCAGTGGAAAAGGGGACATGGCAGGAAGTGAAATCCTGGGGCAGACATATTTTGTCCGGATCTCTGAACAGGGTTTCAAGTTAAATATTAACAATGGCTACATTACTTGAGCTTAAGCTTTATAAAAATGATCTCATCTTATTCTTTAACCCTGTGAAATTATGAGTAGTGGCCCCATTTTTTAGGGGCAAATTAAGAAATGAAGGCTTAAGTAATTTATCTCTCCAAGACCACATAGTTCATGAGACAGAGATGAGATTTGGACCAAGATCTGGTTATTGCCACAATTTGTTACACTCTTTAAACACTCTGGTGCCTGTGGGCACAACCTTCCCCTTGCTCTTGTCTTTGAGGGGTTAGGGATATGCCCTAAGGCTTCCCTTAATAACCCCTTAAGCACCAATCAGCTTTAAATTGTGCCACAAGCCTCCTAGAACAGCTCTTTATTTTAAGCCTGAACTGTTATAGGATGTGTGTGTGTGTGTGTGTGTAGGGGTGGGTGGGTGGAGTGGGTTGGAAGCTGGGAGACTTACTATCTTTTCTGGGAGGAAGTGCTTTCTTTCTCAGTCTTAAAACTTCCCCCTGGCCTTTAGAATGCTTTTCAGCTGGGTATTTTAGGGACTTTGGGGGCCAAATGGAAGCAATCATTTCTAGGGCTGTTTTTCCATCGGGCCTTGGAGTCACAGGAGAATCCACCTCATCGAGGATGGCATGAACCAAAGCCCCACATTCTGGTTTGGCAGAGGATGAAGGTGCCACAGGACCTAAAAGTGACACCTTCTCCAGGGACAAGACAGGCCTGGGGAGGGTCAAGGCAGAGACGGATGTGTTTCTGGGGCTGGTGGGGACATCTTGGTGCCCTGGGGCAATCCAGATGACATTGCTTTCCCTCTTTCAGGCTTCCAGCCCTGTGTGCACGGAACTGGAGATGAATGTCATGGACTGGCTGGCAAAAATGCTGGGACTTCCAGAGTACTTCCTGCACCACCACCCTGGCAGCCAGGGGGGAGGTGTCCTGCAGGTGCCTCCATTGGCAAAGCTCCTCCTAGCATAGGGACTAAGTAGGGAAAGATAAGTCAAACTTGCCCGGGTGATTCTCATGTTTTCCATGGAGTTTCCCCCATGTCACTCACACCACCACCGTCCCTGCCGGCACCATCACCATTACCATCATAACTCTCATGACTGACACCAGCATCACCGACGCCACCAGCTCCACCACAGTCCCCACTCCCACCTTTGCTGCCACTACCATCTTGACTTCCATTGCCTTTATACCATGGCCACGACTGTCTCCACTCTTCTTTTAGTTTTTCTTTGAAAAAAATTAAAAAGTCAACACATTATCACATTTCTAGTATTACTTGATTCAAGTTTCTTAGTTTATAATCTGACATCTCCCCTCTCTTGTCCCATTTTACACCTTATGGTAAGTAGAAAAGAGAAGGCAAGTAGAGACTTCTTTCCCTCCCTCTTAGGTCCAGGAGATTTTTGGCAGTGTGAGAAATTAACAATATAGATCGATGTATCTTATAATCCTGTCTTTTGAATATCTGTCAAATGACAGTTGTTCAAATATTTCTTTTTTTATCAAGAGTAGTGCAGCATAATGGAGCTTGAGGGGTGCCTCCTGTAGACCGTGCACGTTGCTAGGTACTTTTGCATCTATAAACCCTTGCCATTCATGAGGGTTTGGTTCTGAGACCTCTGAGAACCCCCAGATTCTTGAATTATTCTGTAATGTGTAATTTTCTTGATCTTATGATATATAAGATAGAGAAATAACAATAATAATAATTCCTTCAAAAGGTGGATGTGAGGATTCAAAGATTTCTTCTATTAGATAAAAATAGCCGTGCTGCCCTGAGGTGAGAACTGGAAAGTTTGCTGGGCCCATTTGCTAGCTAAGTGACTCCCTCTCTCACTCCAGTCTTGTACCAAGATTAAAATCTGACCCTCACAAGAAAGACAAATTACCGCATGTTGTGGGCCTTCCGGGTTGTTAGCAAATAGTTATAGCTTCAAATATTATATCTGGAAAAACATGCTAAATGCCTGCTGGGCATGATCTTGCTTTTCATCTAATTATCTCAAGAACCCTGTAGGTAAATAGTGTCATCCCCAATTTTTGAAATAAGAGCGCTGAAGCTCAGAGAGGTTAAACACTTGCTCCAGGTCACACAGCTGGTAAGTGGAAGAATGAGGATTCAAACCTGAGCCTGTCTAAATGCAAACCATGCTTTCTCCTGTATCCATCAGCCACATGAACTTGGTTTAGTTCTGTAACCTCTCTGAGCATCACTATTCTCATAGGTAGACAGGAATCACAAGTGTCGCAGGTTTGATAAGGAGCAAATGCGATAGCAGAAAGTGTTTTGTGAACTGTGAATAGCTGTACAGATGGAAGGTGGTCTTATTATATTATTATTACTATTCTGCTGGCTTCCTTATTGTGGAGTAATTTTCAGCCACTGAATATCTTGTGGGATCTGGTCTATAGCATTTCCTGTGACACGGTCTCTAGGCTTTTCAGCAGGGAGCAATCAGCTGTAGGTCACCTAAGGATTTCAAGAAGCAAAGACACCAAAAACTGAGCAAATGAATGATGAGAAACCATCAAGATTTCTGTGAAGTTGCTGAGGTGGCACCCAGGATTCCCACAATCATGGCCAGAGCAAAATCCTACCCAACACTTTTTTGGTTAATCAATACTCCCACTCTGGTAGGCAGCTAAAGGGATGCTCTCTATTTTATAAATGGAAACGAGCCTTCTGGAGGGGCAATATTAGCTCAAGGTCACAAGAACCATCGGCAGCAAAACTGAGGCCAAAGTTATCTCTCAAGTAGGCCAGGACCCTCTCTCTCTGGGATATCTCTGTGGAAACAAACTCCATTTCCACACCTAATACATTGAAAGTTCTTTTTTTTTTTTTTTTAACATGGGGAGCGAACATATCTACAAGCAGACTTGTATCTAGCATTCTCCGAACGTTCTCTTTTTGGTCTTTGTGGCCTAATAAAGATGTTGAAAATTTGCTTTCATTACTTCCCTGAAAATTATAGGAGAGGGAGGTGTCCCAGGAATGCATAGGAAGTTGTGAATGTAGAATGTACAATAGGCATGTGAGCTGGGGGGAAGGGCAACTCCTTAGGCAGGAGCTGTGTACTTCCTCAGGAATAGCTATTACACACACACACACACACACACACACACACACACACACACACACCCCTACAAAACCTGGGGCAGTTGCCAAGGGATTACATGGAGGGGCTGCCACTGGGAACCTTCTTCCATTGCAGAGCACAGTCAGTGAGTCCACCTTGATCGCCTTGCTGGCAGCAAGGAAGAACAAAATCCTAGAAATAAAAGCGTCTGAGCCCGGGGCGGATGAGTCTTCCCTGAACGCCCGGCTTGTTGCCTATGCCTCCGACCAGGTGAGTTGCCCAACATAAGCCAAACCTTCAGGTAGGGCTTGGCTTCTGGAGTCCTAGTCCTTGAGTGATTTCCCTGTAGACATGAGCCCGCTGGGTTCAGGGCAGCCCAGGCCTCAGAGGTTGTCCAAGGAACCCTGGAGGAAGACAAACGTCAAATGCTGTGTTTGCTTCCCTTCGTCTGGCTTCAGCAGTTTCTGGGGGTGCTCATTCCAGGATGACTCTGCTAACAGCTTTCCATTGTCATTCTAGGCCCACTCCTCGGTGGAAAAGGCTGGTTTGATTTCTCTGGTCAAGATGAAATTTCTGCCTGTGGATGACAACTTCTCACTCCGAGGGGAAGTTCTTCAGAAAGCCATCGAGGAAGACAGAGCGCAGGGCTTGGTGCCTGTCTTTGTAAGTCAGACCATGTTCTGAGCTTAGAATGATAGAGCTGGGAGGTGAGGAAGGAGTTTTGTCAGAATTCAGGTAAGTAACATGCTGCAAACAAGAGCAGAAAGGTCCTCAAATACAGTGTCTTACAAATTATGAGTTAGTGTGCTAGGAAATAAATTTTGTGGGTCAGAACCAACATTAAAAGAAGAAGAAGAAGAAAGAAATAGGACGGAATATATGAGAGTACGTTCCTGTGTTGAGAATATGCATTGTTTGGTAAAACTTTTATTTCAAATACACACGTGTATATGTCCTAGGTTGCTATACAAAATGTATTTCTTACTGTGGGTCATGGTAAAATACAGTGTGAAACATACCCTGTTCTAGTGGAATGGGTGGGGTTGATAATATCTGTGAAGAAATCTTTTTTTTCAGGCCAAACGTGTCACACGAGCCCACCTTCCCATGTTAACTTCCTCTGTTTTCCTCCAGGTCTGTGCCACACTGGGGACCACTGGGGTCTGTGCATTTGACCGCCTGTCAGAGCTGGGCCCCATCTGTAAGTGTCTGCCCTGTCTGGCTAGGAAGACAAGTAATGAGTTTTAAAATGTTCCCTAGAGCAAGAGCCTGGAAGCAGCTCAGTACAATTCTCTGGTCCCTCTGTGGTCAATGCACAGAGCGTAGGAAGAGCCACCAGAGGTCATGAGTACCTTCTTCCAGGTAGCCAGGTCACTGCTTTTCCCAGTGGTGGGACCAAGGGTTAGAGCTGACCCCCTTGCATCCTGTCCTCAGAGGTAACAGTGGGAGGACCTCAGGTCTCTCACTCTCTCACTTGTATGTTGAAATCTGCTTAAAGCAGGACATATCCGAAACACAGGGTGAGTGAGTCATAGTGGAATATTTTCTAGTCTAGGCTGAGAAAATGAAAATGAAAAGGTAGGGTAGGGGAAGCCACGAGGTGAGGGGGAGATAAAGGCAGAAAAGAAACCCAAATGTGATTGTTCAAAATCCTCAAGCGAGAAACCCACTAGGAAAGAGAGACAGCCCCTCTCTAACATTTGTATTAGATGCATTAATATTGCTCTCTGGGCCAGTGGTAAGTTGGTTTCTGTTCCAGAAAGCTCTGGGTGGAGGCCAAGAGGGTGTCGACCCTCTGGTCGGTGAGAGAAAAGGCCAGGGTGAGGCTCTGTAGGCTCTCCCTGCAGGGGTGGCCGTGCCTCACTCAGCCCCACTCCTTGCACTGACACCCTCCCCCCATGTCCACATGCCTCCGTGTCTCATTCAGCCATGGGCATCCTTTCCCAGCCCTTCCCTTGCAGCCCCCCAGCTGGATGGGCCAGAGAAGAGATGCCTTTTAGCTGGCTGGTGGCAACCCACTCCCACCCCCAGTGCCACCCCCAGTAGGTGATGTTTGCCTCCTCAGGTGCCAACGAGGGGCTGTGGCTCCACATCGATGCTGCCTACGCAGGCACTGCCTTCCTGTGCCCTGAGTTCCGGGGGTTTCTGAAGGGCGTCGAGTACGCCGATTCCTTCACCTTTAATCCTTCCAAGTGGATGATGGTGCACTTTGACTGTACTGGGTTCTGGTGAGTGTGGCAGCCAAGCTCCCAGCCTGTGGGGAAGCCATCCTCAGCTACTAATGCGCATTTGGCAACCCACAGGGTCAAGGACAAGTACAAGCTGCAGCAGACCTTCAGCGTGAACCCCGTCTACCTCAGGCATGCCGACTCGGGTGCGGCCACCGACTTCATGGTGAGTGGCCAGGAACGGGCATCACGGCAGCCTCTGAGACGGAAACGGCCTGAGTCTGATGAGGGTCTCCTTCCCTCACACGATGAGCCCATCCCATAATATTGCCACTGTGTACCTTTGGTTTCAAGCTGTTCCTAAGCGTATAGAATGAAACCCAGAAAACTTAAAAAACCCTAGAGAATGAAACCAACCTTTGAGGTAGGATGCGAGTTTCCTGAGTATTTGTGGCATTTAAAAATTCTCCCAATTCCCTTCTGCCTCTGTCCTGGATAATCTTCTCTGCTCACTCCCTAACAGCAGGGCAGGGTGGAAAATTTCCATGGATAGGAAAAGAGGCTCCTTCCTTAAACTGTTTTCATCCTTTTGTCCCCATCGAGGCACTGTGGGAGGCTCCACGGTGGGGATGGGGCAATAGTTATCCTTCCCGAGGTTCTAGATGCCTCCAAGCATTCCTGCCTTGCCCACTAGCTGCACCTCAACCTCTAGACCCTGCCCACATTCTCAATCTGTACTATCTCTCGGGGAAACAACTTCTTCAGGTTTACTCCTCAGTTTGAAGATGAGCCCTTCCTTTAATTGTAGGGGAGACAGGGATGTAAACTAATAAGTTACATATAACATGGTCAAGGCTAGGCAGAGTGAGACGAGCTTGATTTGGAATTCCATACCAGCAGTGGGCTTTTGGGAGTCATAGTGGACCTCTCTCAGCCTTGACTTTCTCATCTGCAGAATGGGCATGGTGGCACTGATTTCACAGGGTATTGTGAGGCTGCAATGGGAACATACATGTAGATCACTTCTTACTGGGAATGTGGTACATGCTTACTAAATGGTAGGTGTGATATTTCTAAAAGCTCTACTTTTCAGCTGCAGAGGTTTGTTATACAGCGAAGAGGTTAAAAACACAGATGAACTGTGTTTGAATTCTGGCTCCTCCATTTATTAACTTGTGTGGTCTTGGGCAAATGGCTTAAGCTATTTAGGTTTTCTCATCTCTAAAATGAGGGTGATAATAACAGTACTAGCTTCTTAGTTAGGCTTGCTGTGAGGAATAAATGAATTAATACAGTGAAGCACAGAGAGCAGTGTCTGCCATCTGAGAGTCATTCTTTGTGAAGAGATGGTTCTGTCTTCTCTCCTTGGGCTAAAGTTTCTTGCCCTTTTTTAGTCCTAAAATAATCACTGCATCATCTCTTGATTATATTGGTCATTCTCCCTCGGATCAGTTCACACTTTCTTTAGATTTTTGTTTTTAAAGCTTTTTTATTGGAATTTCAGGCAGTAAGCTTGTAGTGGTTGGGGAGGACCCTCCAAAGGTTGATAAATATAGAAGAATAATGGTTCTTTCATCTCCACTGCCCTGTCTGATGGGTTTTCAGCACTTTTTGAATTAAACAAATTTTCACAGCAGCCCAAGGGCCAGATACCTTTAGGGGTAATTCTAGGTTTCTCCCCTGAGTGTGAAACAATGTCCATTTTTCTTTTCTTTTTTAAAAATTAATTAAATTAATTAATTTATTTTTGGCAGCATTGGGTCTTTGTTGCTGTGCACGCGCTTTCTCTAGTTGCATCGAGTGGGGGCTACTCTGTTGCAGTGTGTGGGCTTCTCGTTGCGGTGGCTTCTCTTGTTATGGAGCACAGGCTCTAGGCACGCGGACTTCAGTAGTTGTGGCTCGCCAGCTCTAGAGCACAGGCTCAGTAGTTGTGGTGCATGGGCTTAGTTGCTCTGCGGCATGTGGGGTCTTCCCGGAGCAGGGCTTGAACCCATGTCCCCTGCATTGGCAGATAGATTCTTAACCACTGCACCACCAGGGGAGCCCAATGCCCATTTTTCTATGAGTGAACTTGGATCATCGTAACTTAAGAGCATTTTCTTCCCTTGGCCCATTTTGGATTTTATGTTACTTTTTTGTGTTTTTGTTTTTTGTCCGCAACAGTATCTCAGGATCTTTTTGTGGTTCATTCCCATCAGTTTGGAGATTTTACAGTGCTCTCTCTCTTCCAGATCACTTATAAAAATATTAAATTATACTTTTCTTAGCACTGGTCCAGAATGTGCTACTTTATCTTTTCCTTCCCTCACCTCTAATCCTGTGGATTTAATTTTTAAGTCTCAAAGAAACTCCTAGAAAACTGAAGCTGCTGTCTGTTATGATCCTGGGGGTCTTCACTGCTACTTTGCCCCTTGCTCCAAGCTCTTTTTCACCCAGGTGGCTGAAGCTTTAAATAAAAGCCCAGCCAGGGCTTCCCTGGTGGCGCAGTGGTTGAGAGTCCGCCTGCCGATGCAGGGGACACGGGTTCATGCCCCAGTCTGGGAAGATCCCACATGCCGCGGAGCGGCTGGGCCCATGAGCCATGGCCGCTGAGCCTGCGCGTCTGGAGCCTGTGCTCCACAACGGGAGAGGCCACAACAGTGAGAGGCCCGCGTACCACAAAAAAAAAAAAAAAAAAAAAAGCCCAGTCATTTTGAGATGAGCCAGAAATAGAGCAGCATCCCGGGAGAGAAGACTTAGGGACTTCATTCCTTGGGCCCTGGAGCCACCTAAAATCAGGGCTAGATTCTTCTGACATCAGGAAGCTCCCTCACCTCCCCCCAACTAGTGGAGGGGGAATCGTCTTGTTCTTGGCTGTGAGACCAGCAAAACCTTGAAAGGACGCAGAGGAGACTTGGGAATGGCTTGAGTTAATGAAGAGCCATGTCCAAATTTCCTGTTCCAGCAGAAAGATATCTGCTAGAACCACCCTGCTGGGTCAGCATGGATTGGTTTTGGAATACTGACAAGAGGAACAGCTGGGGATATGGTCAGACTGTAAGGAAATCAAAATTAAAATCATCTCTGCCTCTCATTTAATTGGCTTGTGAATTATTGTAGTCAATTGGCCATAACCATCTGGAAAACAGTGTTTTCAGAAGCCACTATTATCCATTCATTAGTCTCCATCTGGAGTGTCCATCTAACAAAGGGTGGAGTTGACGCTCTCCCTGTTACAGGGAAAAGGAAGTCCCCATGCTGGTCCTCAGCTCTGGAGATTTTTGCTTGGAAATCCAAGGCTTAGTGCTTGATATAGAGAAACATTGTCCATCAACAATGTTGATGTTGGACAAGGGGTCATGTCCAAACTGTGCCTGGGTCAGGAAACTGGGACAAAGGATGAAGGTGTGCACAGTTTTGAGGATTAGGCAATCCTGTGGAGGAACAGATAAATATTCGATGGGAAAAATATTTATTTTTTGTCAACAGAAATTGTGGTGATGCTTTCTGACGTTTGAGGAAGAGGTCATTAGAAATCACACTGCTCATCAGAATAATTGCAACTGTGTGCTAAACCCTTCGCTCTGTTTACAGATCAGGGAAATCGACTTGGAATTGGTTTGAAAATTTTCAGACCTTTGGTGCCCGCAACCTTGAACTTTAAGCTCTGTTGAATTTGGTCATCAGGAACAGAGAGTCAGTTTTAGTCTAACAAAGGCCGAGATATAGATGTTTATTTGCAGTCTGAGGGCTGGTGTCCTCCTGAGGGCATAGAACGTCACAGGAAAAATAAGGTCAGGACAGTGAAATTAAATAATAATCATCTTGGTTCTAGGCAGAAACACCATTGTGATTTGTGGCTCACATTTTTATCATCTAAATAGCCAGGACTTATTGACAACCTCCTGTGAAGCTCTTCACCCTGGTTCTCCTCACACCACATCCCTGGAGGTGCTGTTCATTCTTTGTCTCACGAGGAACCAGTGAGGCGGCAATGCCCAAGTAAGAGGTAGAGATGGAGGAGAAACCCAGGTCTGTGAGGCTCCAGCATCTGAGCTCCTGAACCCTATACTTTACATTTTTGTGGGGAAGAGAAATCAAACTCTATTTTCTGCTATTCAAGGTAGATTAGGTTCTTTTAGAGAAAAAACGTATTGCCCCTATCTTGAATTTCAGCCTGGAATGAAATTTTTTTTTTTTACATCTTTATTGGAGTATAATTGCTTTACAATGGTATGTTGGTTTCTGCTTTATAACAAAGTGAATCAGTTATACATATACATATGTTCCCATATCTCTTCCCTCTTGCGTCTCCCACCCTCCCACCCTCCCTATCCCACCCCTTCAGGCGGTCACAAAGCACCGAGCTGATCTCCCTGTGCTATGCAGCTGGTTCCCACTAGCTATCTACCTTACGTCTGGTAGTGTATATATGTCCATGTCTCTCTCTCGCTTTGTCACAGCTTACCCTTTCCACTCCCCGTGTCCTCAAGTCCATTCTCTAGTAGGTCTGTGTCTTTATTCCTGTCTTACCCCAAGGTTCTTCATGACATTTTTTTTTCTTAAATTCCATATATATGTGTTAGCATACAGTATTTGTCTTTCTCTTTCTGACTTACTTCACTCTGTATGACAGACTCTAGGTATATCCACCTCATTACAAATAGCTCAATTTCGTTTCTTTTTATGGCTGAGTAATATTCCATTGTATATATGTGCCACATCTGCTTTATCCATTCATCTGATGATGGACACTTAGGTTGCTTCCATCTCCTGGCTATTGTAAATAGAGCTGCAATGACTCTTTTTGAATTATGGTTTTCTCAGGGTATATGCCCAGTAGTGGGATTGCTGGGTCGTATGGTAGTTCTATTTTTAGTTTTTTAAGGAACCTCCATACTGTTCTCCATAGTGGCTGTATCAATTTACATTCCCACCAACAGTGCAAGAGTGTTCCCTTTTCTCCACACCCTCTCCAGCATTTATTGTTTCTAGATTTTTTGTTGATGGCCATTCTGACCAGTGTGAGATAATATCTCATTGTAGTTTTGACTTGCATTTCTCTAATGATTAATGATGTTGAGCATTCTTTCATGTGTTTGTTGGCAATCTGTATATCTTCTTTGGAGAAATGTCTATTTAGGTCTTCTGCCCATTTTTGGATTGGGTTGTTTGTTTTTCTGATATTGAGCTGCATGAGCTGCTTGTAAATTTTGGAGATTAATCCTTTGTCAGTTGCTTCACTTGCAAATATTTTCTCCCATTCTGAGGGCTGTCTTTTGGTCTTGTTTATGGTTTCCTTTGCTGTGCAAAAGCTTTGAAGTTTCATTAGGTCCCATTTGTTTATTTTTGTTTTTATTTCCATTTCTCTAGGAGGTGGGTCAAAAAGGATCTTGCTGTGATTTATGTCATACACAAAAATAAACTCAAAATGGATTAAAGACCTAAATGTAAGGCCAGACACTATCAAACTCTTAGAGGAAAACATAGGCAGAACTCTCTATGGGATGAAATTTTTAAAGCAGCATTTAAAGCAAAGTGTCTTCTCCTTGGTCCAGGGTCATGGACTTGGTTTCTACCTGTGCTGCTCTTGGACAAGGGTTTGGTCACATGACGAGGTAGCCTTTGTGTATCTTGCCTTGGCTTCTCCTTAGCAACAGCCTCGGGCATCATGGTGACACTGTGCATCCCTGGAGGGTTGTGCAGACAACAGATGATAAAGCTCTGGAGTGTGTGTGGGAGGAGCAGGGGTCCCTGTCTCTAACCATGGCACTGTGCTCCTTTGTTCTAGCACTGGCAGATCCCCCTGAGCAGGCGGTTTCGCTCTATTAAACTCTGGTTTGTGATCCGGTCCTTCGGGGTGAAGAATCTTCAAGCGCACATCAGACATGTATGTAGTGGGCAGGCCTTGGGAGGAGCCCAGGCTCGCTTTGTGGCCTAGTGGGGAGGAAGGCTGGTTTCTGCTCTGCAGACCTTTCCCGGGGGGATGTGTGATGTATGGCTCAGGTGCCTGGGCCTGTTTGTGAGCTCCTGGGACTTGATGATTTAGGGCAGCCGTCTGTTTGCTAGCTAGAGGATCACTGAGCAGAACATGACACTGAGGGCTGTCTGGTGTCTGTCCCCCACCTGACTGTCTCACCATCCCTTCTGCTATCATCGAGCACTGGGGAGGGATGGCCCGAGAGCCCAGTTTGCAGAGAAGGAAATAGAAAGTAAATCAAAGGGCAGCTTGTGGCCAGGGTAGGAGCCTATCTTTTAAAAAATTACTCTGATTGTCATGGCTGTCTGAAAATTTTAGTCACTATTATGGTTATGCCAGAAACAGGGCTCGCCTGGCTTGGACATGTAGACCTGCAAGTCTGGAACAAACATCCCTGCATGATGTCAAGAGGTATTTACTGAAGGCATATTTGGTACAATTTATTTCAACTCAATTCAACAACACAATTATTGTGCTAGGAAAGAGACCCAGAGGTGAATGAGACAGGCACAGTCCCTCTGTCATAGGCTTCATGGAAGGGGTGGAACTTAACTAAGAATTTTGGTCAGCAGCAATTTTCTCTCATTTTTATGAGTGCCTATGAGAAAGACAAAGTTATTGATAAATACAAGAGGGTTACTCCAAAGATGTTGTCCTTTGTTCCTCTGCGTGTCTTTCCCTGGCCACATTTCCTCTAGGGAATTCTGTCCTCATTAAGCAAACACAAGGCCAAGTGCAGTGGTTGAATCAGTATGTATGATTGGCTTACTGTTGGTAACTTTACATTTGTTATCAACATCAAGGCGTTGGTTAACTGGATGTTTATCAGTGAGTGGCTGTCACCCAGGGACATTAGGCATTTTTGCTCTCTCTCTATCCTCAGACTCAGAGACGGGAAGTAGGTAGCTGGGGGATGAGGTGCTGGAGGTTACAGGTTATCATCTGGTTCCATCTCAGGACTGGATATTCAACGTGCAGGTGCTGGCTAATTACCCTCATGCTGCCTCTCCCAACTCAAAGCCCTGAATTCCCATCGGCTCCCCTTCGCCTACACTAGGCCCAGACTCCTGGGCCTGGCTTTCGAGGACCCAGTTATCAGCCTCTAAGCTCAGGCTTCTCACTGACCCGTTCCAGCTCCATCCTCAGTGTGCCTCTGCACCTTCACCTGTGCATTGCCCTCTTGCATTGCCCTCTCTTCTCCAAATGTTGCTAGTGGATTAAGTTCCGCCTCTCCCAGGAGCTTCCCTGACTATTCCATCTGCCCTCATCTCTGCTTGCTCGGCATTCCTAGGACCACCTACTCAATCACACCTACAAAACTGAGCTCTAAAAGCTACCAATGTCCCACAAAAGTAAAGGGTGGAACTAAAATGAAGTTGTTTGATGTGAGTTAATTTTATCTCTTCAGCTTGACTGCGATCATAATTATTTTTACTTGCACAGTGTCTTAAAGAAATAACTTATAGGGTTTCATTAGGTTCTTACAACAATGCTTGGGGCAGTCACCCTGATGAACCCCATTTTATGGGTGAGGCTCAGAGATGGTAATTGCCCTGCTTAAGAGAGGAGGGCCTCCTTTCTTTACAGTTCTGGGCTGTTTTCTATTATGTGAGCTCTTGAAAGTCATATAAAACCAAGTTGTGTATCTCCCTGTTATAGATTAGTGCTTTAGAGAATGGGATGTGGGTTTGATTTTTTAGTTCTACCCTTTACTGTTTGGTGACCTTGGACAAATTATTTAAACTTTCTGTGTTTGCCTTCCTAATTTATAAAATGAGAAAATGATAATACCTCTCTCAAAGGTTTATGGTGATGATAAATAATACACATAAAGCCCTTACTTAGTGCAAGACCTAATATTCCACTAAGTACTCAAATATTTCCTATTCCCACTTCCTCTTCCTCCCCCTTCCCCTTTCCTCTTCTTCTTCTTCTCCTTTTCTCCTCCTCCTTCTCCAATTTTTCCTTCTTCTAATGATAATAATTCAGCATTGTCGTCACCATCATCTCCTATCACCTACAATAAAAGGGGTCTGTAAATTATTGTTTTAAAGACAGATAGTAAATATTTTTGGCCTTGCAGGCCATATGGTCTCTGTTGTGAGTATTCAAGTCTGTCATTGTAGCACAAAAGCCGCCATACACAGTACATTAACAAATAGGCGTGGCTGTGTTCCAAAGGACTTTATTTACAAAAACGGGTGTGAAGGAGGTGGGGCTCTATTTGGCCTGGGGGCTGCAGTTTGCCCTCCTCTGCCCTAGGATGGTACAGGGCACTGGTTATAGCCCTGCTTTCATCTCCCGGAAAGGTAGGTGGTTTCTGGTGGCGGGATGCTGCCTGTGCTCTTTCCTCTCTCCTCTGGCCCCTCTTCTCTCTTGTTGCCAAGAGCGTGTGTTACAGGAGACAACAGAGCATGGTAGGGGGTGTGCTTGGCGACCAGAGACCTGCATTCTGCCACTGCTACCTTGGGGACGCCACTTTCCTTTGTCTCTTTCTAGAAAATGAAGAGGTTGAACAAAGATGACTTCTGGCTCTCTTTCCTTGCTCAGAAGTATCAGTTTCATGGTCTTTGGCTAGCTGATTCTGGATCTGTACCTGAGATGTCTTACTCATGTAGACTTGAGAAACATTTACACAGAAAGATCTCACAATTGGCAGGACAGGATGGAAATGGACCTGGAGGGAAGGAGGCACAGGGGAGAATCATGACAAAATTCAAAAGTAAACTGCAAAAGTATAAAACAGTGAGAAAACATTTACCAGGGTGCTTTCCCAGAGATAGCCTTACGACTTGACAATGAAAAATGCTTAGGGTAGGGATTGGAGACCATTTTAGACAGACCATGCAGTGGAGAGAGAAAGTGGTTCTGGATTGGGTTTGTAGCAACTTGTTAGCTGAATCCTTTGACTTCTCTTGAAATAGAGTACTCAGTATGAGAACCAGGTGATAGCCATTACTTAGAAAATATTTTATTGAGATCCTTCTGGATGCCTGGAGAAATTTTTAAAAATGAAAGAAAGGGCAAGTCCTGTCCTTGTTTAGTTAGTAATACTAAGTAAAAAAAAAAAAAAAATAGGAAATTAAAAAATTATAACTTCAGTGAAAGATTAATATGGTACAAAGCTTTAAAACATTTTTATTGTGGTAAAATATAGATAATGTAACATGTACAACTTGAACCATTTTTAAGCATACAGTTCAGTGGCATTAAGTACACTCACAATGTGTGCAACTGTCACTGCTATTTCCAGAACTTTTCCCATCATCCCCAGCAGAAACTCTGTACCCATTAAACAGGTTTAAAGCCTTCTCCATGGTGTACATGGGTATGATATGTAAAAATATGTTCTTTGTGGAATGTCAGAAAAAAGGGGATGAAGGGCATTTGAGGTGAAAAGGTCTGAGAGGCAAGGGGAAGACGTCGACTTAGGATATGGGGGCAGGGCTGCTGACAGCTCACATGGTGCCTCTATGTACAGGAGAAACAAAAGTCTCTTCCTCTGAGCATTTGTATCCCGTAAGAGGCACCTGGCTGGGAATGCAGAACATGGGCTGGGTTGTGGCCCCTGCTAGCCCTCTTGGCTTGTCTGTAAGCCAAGATATGTGAAGCCGGGATATGAGGGTACATTGCCTTGATGGCAAAGCACATGCCTCTGGGACTTCCCTGGTGGTCCAGTGGTTAGGACTCCGTGCTTTCACTGCCGAGGGCCCGGGTTCAACCCCTGGCAGGGGAACTAGGATCCCACAAGTCTTCTGGTTCTGGGAGTGGATTGAAAGAGGCCCCTGAGACATGAGTTCTCAAAGTGGAGCTAATGTGACAAGAAATAGGGAGCCATTGGAGGTTTTATAGTTTGGAATATGAGCAAAATCAAATGGAGAAGAAAATCAGGCAGAAGCCACTTAGGTCTCTTTGGTTCAAAGATGTGACTGGTTTAAACCCCTTTAACAGTGTGGAAGTTTATGCACGGTCGTCTCTTGCCTGTTATTAATCTCAGTTCTCTCGATGTTCACAATTCCAGGGTACTGAAATGGCTAAGTATTTTGAATCTCTGGTCAGAAACGAACCTTTCTTTGAAATTCCTGCCAAGAGGCACCTTGGCCTGGTGGTTTTTCGTCTAAAGGTAATGCCATCTTCCATCTCATGTGAAGGATGTTATTTGGTAATTTTCAGCCTCTTGGAAATGTAAATACTGGGCTTCTGGAGATGCTTACAGGGAATGTGATACAGACTTTACTTCTCTTTATCCTTCAAACAGGGTCCTAATTGCCTCACAGAAAGTGTGTTAAAGGAAATAGCTAAAGCTGGCCGTCTCTTTCTCACCCCAGCCACTATCCAGGACAAGTTGATCATCCGTTTCACTGTGACATCCCAGTTCACCACCAGGGATGACATCCTGAGAGACTGGAATCTCATTCATGATGCTGCCACTCTTATCCTGAGTCAGCATTGTACTTCCCAGCCTAGCCCTCAGGGGGGGAACCTCATCCCCCAAACCAGGGGCCCCAGAGCCTTGGCCAAGGAACTGTCCTTTCCATCTGTCAGCGGGGCAGGAGATGACCCAGACCAGGCCAGGAAGATCATCAAGCAGCCTCCACATGTGGGAGCCAGTTCCGTGAGAGGGGAAGGCAGCCGCCACCTTGAAACCCTGCTGGACCCACTTGATGACTGCTTTTCAGAAGAGGCCTCAGACCTCACCAAGCACAAGCTGTCCTCCTTCCTGTTCAATTATTTGTCTGTGCAGAATAAGAAGGCAGTGCGTTCCCTCAGTTGCAACAGCGTGCCTGTAGGCGATCAGAAGCCACTGCCCACAGATGGCTCTGTGAAGAATGGAGGCTCCTGCCGGGTCAGAATCTTTTCTAGGTTTCCAGAAGAGATGATGATGCTAAAGAAAAGTGCCTTCAGAAAACTAATCAAGTTCTACAGTGTCCCCAACTTTCCTGAATGCAGTTCTCAATGTGGGCTCCAGCTGCCCTGCTGCCCTCTGCAGGCAACAGTTTAGACCAGGGGGTTCAGCCAGGGTCCATGAATGTGCTTCAGGGAGTCTCTGAAGCCCTCAAAATTGTATGCTGAATTTATGTGCTTATGTTTATGTGCATTTTTCTTGGGAGAAAGCCAATGATTTCTTATCAGATTCTCATAGAAGTTCATGACCTATGATAGGATACAAATAGAGAGTTTAAGCCAGCATGATCCAGAAGATTCCAGCACGCTGGTCAGAGAGAAAGGGTCTAGGGTGGTGTATTGACAGGCAGCTTCTGTGGTTTAGCTTGTGACACTGAAATTTTCAAGTTTCATGAAATATAATGTGGAAATAAATTGTGCTTGTCCCTGAAAAAAACATATCCTGTGTCACTTAATTGACCACTGAAATATTTGTTTTTCTTTTCCATTATGGTTTACTACAGGGTAAAATATAGTTCCCTGTGCTATACAGTAGGACCTTGTTGTTTATCCATTCTATATATAATAGATTGCATCTTCTAATCCCAGATTCCCAAACCATCCTCCCCCCACCATGCCTTGGCAACCACAAGTCTGTTCTCTATGTCTGTGAATCTGTTTCTGAGATAAGTTCATTTGTGTCATATTTTAGATTCCACATATAAGTGATATCATATGGTATTTGTCTCTTTCTGACTTACTTCACTCAGTATGATAATCTCTAGTTCTATCCATGTTGCTGCACATGGCATTATTTCATTCTTTTTTATGGCCGAGTAATATTCCATTGTATGTACCACATGTACCACATTTTTATCCATTCATCTGTCGATGGACATTCAGATTGTTTCTATGTCTTGGCTATTGTAAATAGTGCTGCTATGAACATTGAGTTGTATGTATCTTTTTGAATTATAGTTTAATCAGATATATGCCCAGGAGTGGGATTCCTGGGTCATATGGCAACCCTATTTTTAGTGTTTTGAGGAATCTTCATACTGCTTTCCATAGTGGCTGCACCAATTTACGTTCCCATCAACAGTGTAGGAGGGTTCCTTTTTCTCCACATCCTTTCTAGCACTTACTGTTTGTGGACTTTTTAATGATGGCCATTTTGACTGGTGTGAGGTGATACCTCAATGAAGTTTTGATTTGCATTTCTCTAATGATTAGTGATGTTGAGCATCTTTTCATGTGCCTTTTGTCCATCTGTATGTCTTCTTTGGAGAAATGTCTGTTTAGATTGGGTTGTTTGGTTTTTTTGTTACTGAGTTGTATGAGCTGCTTTTATATTTTGGAAATTAAGCCCTTGTTGGTAGTGTCATTTGCAAATATTTTCTTGCAGTGTATAGGTTGCCTTTTCATTTTGTTTATGGTTTCCTTTGCTGACCACTGAAATAAGGATTAGCTAACCAGGGCATGTTCTGGAACCTAAATGAATGTACTTAGGGATTTTGCTTTTTAGTATGCTGAAGATTTGACTTTGTGAGAAAAAGAGTTTGGAGGAGCCCTTGGTATGAAGGCAGACAGCTTGAGTTAGGTACTGTGGCTTACAGTTTATAAATGAGAAAACGGAGGCCACAGGTCACACAGCTTATACGTGGGCAAACCCAGGTCTCCTTGTCCTCAGTAAAGCCCATGCTATTCCCAGCAGACCATACTGTTCACGGTTGTCCTTGATCAGAAGTTCACCATTCAGCAGACCCCTCTAGTCCTTCACTGCTGTTAAATGTTCCCTCTCTCGGTTTGGAACTTGTACATTTTTTTTTTTTTCCTGCACACTATAGTCAAGTAAAAGCTGTGCTCACAAGCAGCTTACCCATGGTGAGCTCATAGGCCAAAAAAATCATTTTCTTTTCATTTCAGATGGTGCTTTTACAGGGAGTGGTTCTGAAATTGGTTATATTAACAGTGTTAAAGGTAAACAAAGCTGGCCACTAGTTAAAGTAGTAAGGACAGATTTTTAATCAGTAATAACTACTGCAATAGAAAAAAGAGTCTGGCGTGAACTGGGCTCAACTTGATTTGTACAGCGGTCACTGGGCATTTTAGAGGGAGAATGGGGGAACAGGAAGGATGCACGCAGGGACTTAGTAGAGTCAGGGAAGTGAAAAATTACAAAAAGCAGGAAGAGGGGGTTGGTCCATGGGAAGCCCATCTGGGTTTGCTAACTGATGCTTATGGAAGTTAGCCTCCTACCCTCCCACAGAGGCTGGGGGACAGGAGCCCTATCTTCAGGTGTTGGCTGGAATAAACGGTAAATCTTTTGGCAGCCTTGTGTTTTCTCAGGCAGGCATTTTAAGGGGATGTAGGATCATCCCAGGGGTGTGGCCTTGAGCTGTTAGAAAGTCTTTATTCAAGACTTTATAGGCCAAGGTTGAGGCCTAGTAGGGAGGAGGGCTCAGAGGAGCCTGGGTAGAGTTTGGTCGGGGAGAGAATCTTTGTCAAGACCTTATAGTTTCATATTACCCTTGCTCTCAATCGGCGGTCGCAGAACTTTGCTGCATACTGGAATCACCTGGGAGCCTTTTAAAAAAGTACTGATGATGCCTGGCTCTCACTCCCAGAAATCTTGATCTAATTGTTATGAGATGGGCCTGGGCTTTGGGATTTTTGACAGCTCCTCAAGTGATTCTAATGTGCAGCAATGTTTGAGAAGTACTGTTCTAGAGCTGCTTGCTGTTCCGAGGGATGTGGGCAGTAGAAGCAGTGGCATCCCCAGGTGCTTCTTATGCACCTTAAAACTTGAGAAGCCCTGCTCCAAGCCAGTGGTTCTCAAATTGAGCCTGCTTCAGAGTCACCAGCAGGGCTTGTTAAAACGTAGCTTGCTGGGCCTATCCCCAGTGGTTCTGACTCAGTAGGTCTGGGGTGGGGTCTGGTCATTTGCATGTCTGACAAGCTCCCAGCTGATGCTGATGCTCCTGGTCTGGGACCACTCTCCGGTCTTCTGTCAGTGCTAGGCGGGAGCTTAGCGATGCCAATGAGCTGTGTGACTTTAGGCATGTACGTCACCTCCCCAGGCTTTTTTTTCTCTTTTATCAGACAAAGAGGTTTGACTAGACACTCTCTAGGATTGCTTTTAGTTCTGCTGTAGCAAATAATACGTATTTGTGTATCTAGTAAATAGACACTGTTAATGTGAGTTTTCAAGAACAATTGCAGGCTGAAGATGACAAAGTGCTGCTTTCTACTAGGCCTTTCCTGATGCCTGCACTTTGAGTCCCACCAGATCTAAGATCTGAGCTTCAGTTAATAAAAGATAATCCATGTCTGAGGAAGTGAAGTACTAACTAAGCACACATGATGTGTAACTCGGGATGTTTTTCTGTCTGTCAGGGGTTTACCAAAATGCAGCCCCTAATCAACAGCACCAGCATCACCTGGGAATTTGTTAGAACTGCAAATTCCAATTCTAATTTCAACTCTGGGGAATGGGCCCATCATTCTGTCTTAATAAGACTTCTTGGTGAAGGTGACTCTCAGTGCTCAATTTTCTTTTTTTTTAAAAGCTTTAAATAGTTTATTTTAGACTATATCAATCTCCTAAGTCCTCTCTTACAAAATTCTTTCTCTAGATTAATGACTATCATGATGAAAGTGTCACTCTCTTCATTATAAATTCAACTATTGAAAAATACCTTTAAGAGTTAAGGTATTTTTTGAATTGTATTTTATTTATTGTATACAGCAGGTTCTTATTCCTTATCCATTTTATACACATTAGTGTATATAGGTCAATCCCAGTCTCCCAGTTCATCAGCGCTCAAGTTTGAGACTCACTGCTGTGCCTGAACTAGGAGACTCAGACCATCTATTTAGCTCACCCTCTCTGCCTCCAACATGCCTCCCCCAGTGCCCACACACATATAGCAAAGCTTGCATAGGGAACCAGATGTTTATCAGGATTGCTTGATGAAAAAGCAATGGATAATTATTGCCTACCTGGTGCCAGGCACTGGGAATATCATGATGAGCAAAATAGATGGACTCTCTACTCTCATGGAGCTTACAGCTTCATAGAAGCATGACATCTGTGCATAGGGAAATTGCCAATCATAATGGGATGCACCATCAGCTATATATCCATATTACAACATGGTGCTCTGTGTGCTCTGGGGAGACGGCACCCACATCAACTAGAAGACCTGGGTTGGCCAGTCGGCCCGCCTCCCCTGGAACAGTGCCGCGGTGATGCTGAGGGACACCTTTCCTGTTAGCTGTTTCTTTACAGTCTTCGTGCAGCCCCACCAACTGTAGTGACAGAATAATTATTTTTGAAAAGTTCAAACACATGGAAAAGACTCTGGCCTTCCTTCTAGGGGTCTTTCCAGTCAGCTTTCTTTGAAACCCTGACATGACTTCCCAGATAGAGGCTTGGAAAACACCATCATACTGTGCTGAGCTCATCTCTTGGTCCTTAGCAGGGACCCACTAAATGCTCGTAGAGCTGATGTAGGAACGAGCAACACATGTAACAGATCATCTCTTAGGGAGGGTCACTGTTTTTATACTGATTCTTGTTAGCTTTCATTTCAGATGACGACATTTACTAGTTTTACCCCCAAATTATTTTGGTTTGGAGACTCATTATATGAGTTTTGGTTTGGAGACTAATTATATGTCTCCAAACAATACACCTGAAATCAGAGATCTGTTGAATGATTTACATGGGTATCAGCATATTAAAAAAACTCACTTGTACTTTCAAATGAGGAAGATGACTTCTACAGACATTTCTACGGACACAATTTTTGACCCTTTTAAAAGAGAAAAATCTGTCTTTAAAGTTGATTATGTCACAGGATGGCTTGATTTTGTTTACACATATGCAAACCCAGGTATTGAGGATGTTGTGCTGCTGTCTCTATCCGTCCCAATAGAGCTGTGCTTCCTGGCCTCAATCACGGAGGTTTGGGGAAGCGAGAGACTGAGGAAGCCATCCGGCTGGGAGGGAGAGTTTCTGAGTTTCTAACTGGGAAGTCAAAGATGTGGGTCAAAGGTGGTCAGGCCCAGCAGGCTTTGGTTCCAGAACACTACTGTTCTAGATATTGGTGTAAGTGCTGACCTGTCACCCAAAAAAGATGTCCCCTGTGACACAGAATGACATCACAGCTTTAACAATCTCTGCTTACAACCTGATTCACTTTAACAAGATTCCAAGTAACACAATTGCACAATGTTATACTTTCAAAAGCAAAGGCTGGGCTATTTCCCATCACTTGGGTTAAAATTTTCACAGGGAGATCAATAAAGCAAAAGCAGAGATACCTAGAATTTTGCAAAAATTCCCAAATGCTGACCCACAAGCAACAGTGGTTCTAAATTGTTGCCTAAATTCACAGAGATGCAGTGATATCCAGAGTTTTCCTTAGGCCATCCTCAAGTCCCTCATGCATATTAAGTGCTCAGGGAATGTTTACTGTTGGGCATAATGAGCGGGATTCTGGTCATGAGTCTTCTTAGGAGTCCCCTCTAAAAAAGTGGAGAGAGTTTAAAAAATATTTCTAATACTGTGTTGGGGGTGGGGATGGCCACCCCTCATCATGTATCATTGAGAATCCCTGAATACGTTTGCCTGGGGCTTTTCAATTTAGGGACTAAATTGAGGGAGAATTAGGGCTCCTTTCTAGCTCCTGGTCGTCTGAAGATGTTCTCTAGGGAAGGAAATTCTACCTGTTTTAGGGAGGCTGGGGTGAACTCGAGTCACACTTCCTAGATGTGAACTTAGTGAGCATGATGCTCCTGTGACCTAGGACAAGCTCTAGTAAGGAATATGTCATCTTGAGGGCCGCCACCAAGGACCTGCTCCTGGAACTCTGTGACTGACACATGCAAAGCTTATGGGGTTCTACTCAGAAAAGGTGGCAGCTGAGTGTAAGGACAAAGAGCCTGTCTGAGAGAGCTCCTTGCTCTTCCCAGATCCTCCCGTGCCACGCCCAAAGCCCTCGGTCCTTGAATAGGCTCTCTGGCCGGAGACTGGCTGTGGAGTGAAACCAGCTCTAGACTGAGGAGCACGTGAGCCTGGGGATGCGAGCTGGACCTCTGGGACTTCTCTGGTGCACAGTTGCATTTTCTTTGGGGTGAGTGGAAATTATAAAAAATGTGAGACTTTACATGTTAAAAATTGGGAGATTCACATAAATATCTGGATTTCTGTTTTGTGAATAATCAGATCTTGGAAGTACCTGGGCTCTATAGCCCCATGACAATAATCAGAGGACTGAAGCTGTGTCGTGACTGTCCCCAAGTTTTCCACGTTCATTTGGGACCTGCTCTTCTCATCTGCATTACCAATACAAATCCTGAAGCCACTCGAGTTTGCAACCCTTGATATAGCTAAAAAGTTTGCTGGATACCTTTTATGTATAGAGCTCTGATGCTCTAGACTTAAGCTCCTTCAAAGACTATAGGTGGCTTTATCACTCGTTGGCTAATGCTGTAGACAGTGGCCAGGATGCTTCTGGGGGTAGGGTTGGCCTTACACTAGAGCTGGATTTCCATTGCGTTGTTCACTGGGAACCTACCCCCTCACCTCCCAACTCCTTACCACTTTTTACTTAGAATTCCATTAGCATTATAAAGGGGACACCTGTGAAAAATTGCCAATGATACTGTCAGGCTCAGCGTTCGCATTTAGAATCAAGTCAGGAAGAAGTGCCATTGCATATGTTGGTGTTCATCTATTTTATTACATATTTTAAAAAATAACATCCTCCCTCTAACAAGCTTAGTTTGCACATACAAACAGTAGGTGCAAATTGCAAAACAATTATATATAAATCTTTTCACTTGCAAAGGTTCGGGTGTAATTTTAAAAAGTCTCTCCTTACTGGTATGCATAAAAAAATTGCACTGCACAATCTTCAATCAAATTAAAGTGGGATTATATCAAGTGGCTGTACTAGGTCCATTCAGTTTCCTTCTAGAAATACACTGAGTTACCCTCCTGGTAATATTCAGAGTTTCAGAGTTTTATCATTAATGGCGTTGTAAATGTGCTCAGTCATCGGCACATACATTTCTGCTTTGTCATCCAAGAAATACAAGGCATCTTTGATAACTGCAGGGTTAAAACCCTCTTCCATGAGGGTCACTTTTCGGTGTTTAAAAGTTCCAGTGATCTCAATGGTGTCCTGAAAAACATCAAACAATCATTTGAGAGCTGTGAAAGCAGGTTCTGTGTGATACCAAGATATCCTGTCTTCAGAACCTCCACTAGGGGGCCCTCTGTGGAGGTATTTTTCCTTCCTTTAAAGCTTGACGATCACATGTGGGGAGAGGGAGTCTGCAGACAGTGGAATACGGAGCAGAAGAGTGTCACTTGGTGAGCTTCCAGTATTCCTGGAATATTCTGATTAATGGTGGGGTGGGGAAAGGAATCATCTACACACGGACAACTTTTTTTTTTCAGCCTGTTTGTGACACTGAATACTTGTTTCTTCAATAAATAGGTGATGATCTGAGGATATTTCAACTTTCATGTCTCTCAACCATCACTGTAAAGCATATGTCAGTGTTTTATGAACATCAACAGAAATAACCGTTTAACCTTAGCAATATCTGGTAATCTAACACTTCTTTTCTCACATCTTCAGCTACAGAATCACAGAGCTCAAGGTCCAAAAGTGAGAGTGTTAAACTAAGGGGTTAATCTTTGAGAAAGAAAAAAAAAATCTCTATGCGTGACAGTTTAGCCTTTGGTAGTTCCTACTGGCTAATGATGCCCAATTTAAGTTCACATCACAGAAAGGTGCAGGACTTCAGGGGATTTTTCCATTCTTTAAAACTGGAAACAAGTAAGAGGGTCAGAGCATTTCTATTTTATGTGTTTGTTATACCTCATCAAACAGACTTTGTGAGTTATTTGCTAACACTGTTGCTGAATGAACTGCCTGTGGTTTTAGGGAAAAAGGGATTAGGATTTGGTTTCAGCTAGCTATATTTTCTGGTATTTCTGCTTCCTCATTTAGCTTCCTGAAAGGGTAGTGAAAATTTGGCCGTTGTGCTCACCATGGTAGAAGAGGAATTGTTCCCTTTGACTCAGGTGTCTCCAAGAGAGAGGATAACTGAACTTTATAACAAGGGGTCTCACCTGTATTCTTAGAAACCGGGGCCTTGCATAATTGGGCAGGTAATCGGCCACATGCTTAAAGAGTTTCCTTCCATCAAATTCATGGTCTTCCTTCATCTTGATGGAAGCCATGCCAATTCGACCCTCGTGACCTAGAGTTAAAGTGAGAAAAAATTAGGTGGGTTGTAGCTATTTATTTTATTTATGATAAAATAAATGACCTTTGCTAGGTCAAAGTATAGAGAACTGAGACAGCATTATGGTATGGGTTTCTTTTGGATAGCTGGAATTTTTATTTCAAATATATGTTGAAGTTAAATTCTAAAGTGAATTAAAGATAACAACAAAACAACAAGCTATACATTGATTGAATCTTTATTACATGCCAGGTCCTTTACTAAGTGTGCTTTATGTACTATCTTATTTAACCCTCGCGACAACCTTATGAAGAGGTACAAAGGTTATCTCCATTTTACAGGTGAAGAAACTGAGGCTTAATGACATTAAAAGACTTGTTCAAAAAAAAAAATGACTTGTTCAAGTTCATGCAGCAAATACTAGGCAGGGCCAGAAATGGAATTGAGGCAGGCTGGCTAAAGATCCTGTGCTTATTGACATCATCCTTCTTGGCAGCCTAGATGTAAACACCAGAATGGGAAAAAGGTTGAACTAGTGGCTAAAAAATTTTTTGGACTCTGGTGAAAAACCCTTGCTCCCCTGTCAAGGATAATTGGGCTCAGGTTGTTCTTTGGGTCGCAGGTCAGGTCTGTTGTGCTTCCAGGCACAAATGTTCACCTCTGAGACATATAATCATGGTTCCTAATAGCTTTGCCTCTGCATTTCAGAGAGGCTGCAGGACAGGAGGGTGAAGGCAGATCAAGGTATGTGCCCACTGCACCCCCGCCTCCCCACCTGGATGCCTTCTAGTCCAGAGAGGTTGTGCTCTCCACAGGGGAAAATCCTAACAGCTCTTTCTTCCGGGTGTTTAGAACAATTACCATTGTTTTCTTGTGAGGACGGTGGTAATTACATATTAATACCTCTTCTACGTGATTGGGCAGACCCAGTGGGAGTCCAGGTCCACTTCCCTGAACTACTTAACTGTAATCAGAGAGGGGGAAGGAGCCGCCCTTCGTCACCTGGGCCCCAGCTTTCAAACTCTCCCATGGTGGTTGTGTGTTTACCCATGACTCTAAAGAAGTCAGAAAACAAGAGGAAAAATTATAAGAAAGGAAATGCATCCTCATTTGCTTTGCCTCATATCTGAAGGAGGGAGGCAGGGCACCATACCCTCTTTCTCTAGGGGTCCCTGGTAGCTGTCTCAAAGGTACCGGTCTCAGGAATCTTGAATGTCTCCAATGAGCTCCTTTTAGAATTAAGGCAGAGGCTGATGCAACAGAAATCTTCAGTGTCAACTGGTTCCTTCTTGCTCTGACAGAGGCAATGCCCAACCGAGAGGCGAATGGGGCTGTTGGATCTCAGGTCTCTGTCCTGACTCCCAGAGGTTGGCTGGGGCTAGTTCAGCTCCAGGGGGAAGGTTCCTGTCTGCAGCAGTTCGGGCCAGAGGTTCTCTAGAGTTGCACTATCCAATATGGTGGCCACTGGTCACATGTAGCTATTAAAATTAATTATAATTAAATAAAATGAAAAATTCAGTTCCTCAGCTGCACTAGCCACATTTCAAGTGCTCAACAACCATATGGTAGCTATTGGCTACCATGCTGGACAGTGCAGATATAGAACATTTTCAGAACACTGCAGAAAGTTCTATTGATAATATAAAGCTCTAGAGAGTAGTTTGGCAGTTCTGGTGTCATCTCTAGTCTAGGCCCAAACTTAGAAGTTTCTTCCTGGTCCAAAGCTGAGATCTGTGAAGGCCTTGTTCAGCCCTTTGGTAGTGAGAATCACCCTGGTGGACTGATGCCTTTCTCTAGATAGACCTGCCACATTTCTAGGCTGCAAGAGTGGCACTGAGAATCACAGAATCTGAAAATAGGAGAGACTTTAGGGTTCATCTCTAATCTTTCACTGCTGTAAGAATTCTCACAGGATCCCAGGTGGACAGCCAGCCTCTTTACACATCCCAGTTGGTGGGACATTGTCTACCTCAGGAGACAGACCATTCTGTTGTTGGTCCCTCTGGCTACAGGAGAGTTCTCAGGCTAAAATTTGCTCCCTGGTCATTTCAATCCGTCTGTTTTATTCTGCTCTCCAGCGTAACATAAACACAGCTGCTCCTTGTTCTACCTGACTTGTCTCCCAATCATTTGAAACCCATTAGCCTCCTCTTCTTTGTTCTATATCAATGGCTCCTAAACTTTACTGGGTGGTAGACCCATTTGGGAATTTAAAAAAGACACAAAGATTTAGTCCCAAACCCCAGATCTGGGCTTTAAAAAGTTTCCCAGATGATTCTGATGACTGGCTAAATTTTCAGAACCACTAGGCCTCCAGGCTTCTCAGACTTCAGTGTTTTTTAAAAATTGTGTTAAAACATACAATTCATTATTTTAACCATTTTAAAGTATACAGTTCAGTGGCATTTAGTACGTTCACAATGTCGTGCAACTATCACCAGTATCTAGCTCTAGAACATTTTCATCACTCCAAAACCAGACTTCATTTGTTTTAAGAATCACTGGAGGGCTTGTTAAAACACAGCTCCCTGGGCCCCACCCCAGAGATTCTGGTTCAGTAGTTCTGGGGTGGGCATTTTTAACATGAGAAATATTAAATTTTTAACAAGCTCCTGGGCGATGATGCTGTTGCTGGCCCAGGGACCCTACTGTCAAATGAAAAAAATGCACAACGTGAGAGTTGTGAGTTAAATTTTATTTGGGGGCAAAATGAGGACTATAGCCTGCGAGACAGCATTTCAGATAGCTCTGAGAAACTGCTCCATAGAGGTAGGGCAGAAGGTCAGTACACATGGGATTTTAGTGAAGGGGGGGAGTACATGCAACCAGGCATATTTTTTGCAGAAGGTATCTGCTAGTCTCATGAAGGTCACTGCTAGTCACGAGGAGAAGATGTCACCATGAAGGATTTTAGTGCTTTTCTAGATATGAGGAGATGCAAGAATTGGGCTCATAAAATCTTCTCCTGAAAATATCTATCTGAAGACCTGTTCTGCCAGTTTTTCCCAGAGCACAGAGTGCCTCATTCCTGATCTCCACCTTGAACTCCTTTCAGGGCGTGTTGAAGGTCAGCAGCTACAGCGGCTCGTAATTTAATCCTTGTAGAGGTAGATGACAAGTGTCAATTTGTAGGTGACACCACTTTGAAGAGCAGTGGATTAGGCCTTTCCATTCCATTTCCCATATTTTCTTACCTTCTCATACTCATTCTTTTGCATTGTTACTTTAAAAAATCCAGCATTTAGAAGGGCATGCAACATATTCCAGGTGGGGTCTGTGAGAGGCCAGCATGGTGCCATGGCTGACAACCACAATATGGGCCCTTGTGTTAATTCAGCCTGAAATCCAACATGAGAAGTATTCTGCACCCCTCAGACTCTGACCTGAGATGTGGTACACTTCCTGTCAAGTCATTGTCACCAGGTTGGAGAGGAGCAGGCAAGAGAAAGCCTCAAATATTCTTTAAAAAACAAAAGGACAGCACAATGTCATGTGAAACCATCATAGCTCAGGTAAAAGGGACTTTGGGATTTCCATTTTGAGTATAGATGAGAATCCCAAATACTGAGTTCTAGGGAATACCGATTCCCCTAGTACCTTACACTTGCATAGTGATTTGGAAGTTTTAATTCTCTCTGACATCTATAATTAAAATGATTTCTTTTCATGACAACCCTCATGTACGTGTCTGATAAATATACATTTAGTATTTATGTAATTAAAATGAATTCGTTTTCTCGACAATCTTAACTGCAGGATTGGTATTATCTCTAATTTAGTGATTTGTGTGAAGTCAAACAGCCAGCAGGTGTTGGAGCCAGGACCCAAAATCAGACCTCACCCTCCCCACTCTGCTGGCAGAGGCAGATCTGCAGACAGAGGCTTGGTGACAGCACTTTGTGTGATGATTCTGAAACTCAGTGGAGCAAGCTGGGGTCAGGGACTTGGTTTAAAAGAAGAGTCTGGAAAAAATCAGCTCCTTCCTGGCTTTTTTCCTCTAGCAACGGCACTGTGCCTCCCAGTTCAGAGGCCAAGATACCACTTCCAAGCTCTCAAGCATGATACCTCTTTTCTTGAGGCATGCCAAATGCTGCATGGACCCTGCATCATGGAGATATTTGGCTTGCTTGAGAGCCCAAGAACAGCTGCGGAGTGAACCACAGAGGAAGGCCAGGTTCAGATGTACTGACCTGTCTGATTTATAATGGCACATAAACCAGACATAAGCCCCTTACTCCCAGGAGGCTGGGACAGAGTTGTTTGATTCTCCAGCTGGCAGGAGGAAGTGATGACAAACTTTGCCCGGGGGTTAAAATTATGTTCTGTTAGTGTAGGAGTTTTGGCATTGATTTATAAGATCTTGTGCATACCTGGCACAGACACGCCATAAACATTCACTTCTTGGACAAAATCAACCAGTCCTACTATGTCAGCAACTTCAGTGGTGGCCACATTTTCCCCTTTCCACCTGGAAGAAAAGGCAAGGTTAGCAGAGGTCACTGGTGGTCTGCAGTGCATGTTGTCTGTGACAGGTGTCTCCTCCAGACCTCTGTGGGGGTGGCTGCGCTTGTCTTCCTCACCTTGGCCCCCAAACTCTCCAACTTAGTCATGGGAGAGGCACCCTGCTTGAGGCATGAAAGACAAAGGCATAGACCTAACGAATAAAATGTGGAATTTTAACCTTGCCACGTGAAATGATGTTCTAATGTTAAAATATGGGCTTGGCCTAAGAAAGGCACTAGAAATCAAAAATAAATCTCAATGAGTTTTTGCTGTGTTTAGGTCTCTCACTTCCCTCATTCACTAACTTTGACTGCTATTTAATTCAGTTAGTAAATGTCTATTAACTAGAATTTCATACTTGTATTTCAGGGTCTTATGGCAATGAAAAAGCTTTTAATAAGAGAGAAAATATCATACTCTATTTGTAGGGAGAATAATGTTAGTGCTCAATCAGGTGCTACTTTTTCTTTGAATAAAGAGTTAAATTTTGTCTTACATTTAAAAATTCTTTAGATCTCCCAGAAGTATCTTTTTTAGTAACATGAAGGTGGCATAAAATAATGATATAGATCCAGAGTCATGGGATATTAGAGATGGAAAGAACCGTAAGGATCATTGGGACCCTCATTTCATGGGTGAAGGAACTGAGGTACAGAAAGATTACCTGCCTGATAACACAGCTGCTCAGGGGTAAAGAGGAAGCCTGGGAGCTGAGTTCTTCTCATTCATATCCATGCTCTTTCTACTACAGACAGACAACTTCCATCTCTTCCTCATTCATTCATGCAAAAAGTAATCACTGTACTAGGTGCTGGGGGGCGAACAAGCAGACACAGGGTCTGGCCTGAGGGAGTTTATACGGGAAGGAAGCTGGTTAAACAGAAGTGTCATGAAGCTGGAGGACCATGCTGTTGCTGAGAATTAATTTCATGGTCTATTACGATGACTTTCAAACTCCACTGTGCCGACTTGTGGGTTCTGTGGGAAACCATCTGGGAATGGAGAGTGGGAGGGACAGGAGCAGATGGGGCTCAGAACCCTCACCTCCTCTTCAACTAGATCAGCTTTACATTAACTTGCATTTTATTTTATCTGAGAAAAAGCCTCATGATTGGAAACAGTATGAAAATCCCTGGCTGAACTGAGTGACTGGTAATAATTGAGGATAAATGGGAGGAATTGGACGGACTAAGTTATTTAGGTGCCCAAAATCAGACACAGGTTTTCTCTCCTAGTTTCATCTGGTGTTGCTCAACCAAGATAACTATGCATTGCAGAGTGATACCCCATGTATTTTGCTCCTTGTTTTCTGGGAATACAGGAGGTTGAATTGACACGCCAAAGAGACAGAAGGAAATGGAGTACCATAACCAAAGTGGAATGCGACTCTAATTTAGGAGTAAGCCAAATTGTGCATGTGTTTGATTTTGGCTCAATAATTCAGAGAAACCAACCGGAATGTATCTCCGACTCTGTCATGGAAGTAGATAAAATTTTCGTGGTCCATCATTAAGAGATCTCCACTGTTGAAATAGAGGTCTCCTTTCTTAAAGACATCTCTCAGTTTTTTCTTCTCTGTCTGTGTCTTTCCTCCAGCATAGCCACTAAATGGTGTGAGTTGTGTGATTCTGCAAACCAGGAGTCCGACTTCACCTAAGACAGAAGAAAGTAAATTGTTATTTTATGTACTAGCAGTAGGCAACTTTTAGTATTAACCTTCTTTTAAAACTGATGCCATACAACCCAGTGGCAACAAGCTGGCTGCAGGAAGAGTCATTTTACATGCATGTGTACATGTATTTCCATGTACATCATATACACACATATATACACCATGCACACACACACAGTACATTATTCTCTATGGCCACACATTTGTAATTCTTTTAATACTAATCTTTCACTGAATAATGATTTACACACACAATTAGACAAACGCATAGTAGTTTAAGCTTAAAGGAAAGGCCCGCTCAAGCTAACCGTAGTTTTGCAACCATAATTACATATCCGCTTCTGCAAAATGCTTACCTAATAATCAAGAAATTATTAAGCTAGCTTTCAAATTATAGTTATATTACGTGTAGTGGTAAATTACTATCTTTTGGAATTTATCTATTTCCGAGAGTACGAAAATAAACCTCTTTTTTTCCCCCACTCTGATAAATTTTACCATGTGTTCATTTTAGCTGTGATATGTTAGTTCTTAAGAGTCACTTGGTTAAGGTAAGAAAAGGCACAGGTTAATTGAACAAAAATCCACTGTACCTTTGGGAACTTTGATGCAATATCCATTTCCATCTCGAACGGGTTCATCTTTCTCCACATCATATTTAATCAGCTCATAAGTTACGACTTTCTAGCAAAATTAAAATGGATCATTCTGAGCACATATTCTTTCACAACTTTTTCTTTTTTATTGTGGCATAGCATACATAAAGCATACAAAGTGCACATACTTTAAGTGTACAGCTTGATGAATTTTTGCATATGCATACCCTTATGTAACTACTGCCCAGATCAAGATACTAAACGTTTTCATTACCGTAAGAAGTTTCCTCCTGCCCCTTTCTGTCAAGTCACTATTCTGACTTTTATTGCCATCAAGTAGTCTTAAGCATCAAATAAGTGAAATAAATACATGCCTTAGTATCTGCTGCTTTCACTCAGCATAATGTCTGTGATATCCATCTCTCCCTGTTGGTGTTTGTGTCAGTGGTGTACTTTTTATTGCCATGCAACTTTCCTTGTATGAATATACCACAATTTATTTATCTCTTCTCCTGTTAATAGACATTTGGATGTTTCTAGTTTTAGACTATTAAATATAAAGCTGTTATGAACATTCTCATGCATGTGTTTTGGTGGACACATCACATGTGGGCTTTTAAAATCTTGTTTAGGGGAGACCTTCAAGATGGCGGAGGAGTGAGATGTGGAGATCGCCTTCCTCCCCACAAATACATCAGAAATACATCTACACGTGGAACTGCTCCTACAGAACACCTACTGAATGCTGGTAGAAGACCTCAGACTTCCCAAAAGGTAAGAAACTCCCCACGTACACAGGTAGGGCAAAAGAAAAAAGAATAACCAGAGACAAAAGGATACGGACGGAACCTGCACCAGTGGGAGGGAGCTGTGAAGGAGGAAAGGTTTCCACACACTAGAAGCCCCTTTACGGGCCGAGACTGTGGCTGGCGCAGGGGGGAAGCTTTGGAGCCGCAGAGGAGAGCGCAGTCACAGGGTGCGGAGGGCAAAGCGGAGAGATTCCCGCACAGAGGATAGGTGCCGACCGGCACTCAGCAGCCCGAGACGCTTGTCTGCTCAAACGCCGGGGCGGGTGGGGTCTGGGAGCTGAGGCTCGGGCTTCGGTCGGAGTGCAGGGAGAGGACTGGCGGCGTGAACACAGCCTGAAGGGGTTAGTGCGCCACGGCTAGCCGGGAGGGAGTCTGGGAAAAAGTCTGGACCTGCCTAAGAGGCAAGAGAGCATTGTTTCGGGGTGCGTGAGGAGAGGGGAATTCAGAGCACCGCCTAAATGAGCCCCAGAGACGGGCGCGAGCCGTGGCTATCAGCGCGGACCCCAGAGACGGGCATGAGATGCTAAGGCCTCTGCTGCCACCACCAAGAAGCCTGTGTGCAAGCACAGGTCACTATCCACACCTCCGCTCCCGGAAGCCTGTGCAGTCCGCCACTGCCAGGGTCCCGTGATCCAGGGACAACCTCCCGGGGACAACACACGGCGCGCCTCAGGCTGGTGCAACGTCATGCTGGCCTCTGCCGCCGCAGGCTTGCCCTGCATCCGTACCCCTCCCTCCCCCTGGTCTGAGTGAGCCAGAGCCCCTGATTCAGCTGCTCCTTTAACACCATCCTGTCTGAGCAAAGAACAGACGCCCTCAGGCGACCTACATGCAGAGGTGGGGCCAAATCCAAAGCTGAACCCCCGGAGCTGTGCGAACAAAGAAGAGAAAGGGAAATCCCTCCCAGCAGCCTCAGGAGCCGTGGATTAAATCTCCACAATCAACTTGACGTACCCTGCATCTGTGGAACACCTGAATAGACAAAGAATCATCTTAAATTGAGGCAGTGGACTTTGGGAGCAATAATATATATTTTTTATTCCTTTTTCTCTTTTTGTGAGTGTGTATGGGTATGCTTCTTTCTGTAATTTTGTCTGTATAGCTTTGCTTTTACCATTTGTCCTAGGGCTCTGTCTGTCCGCTTTTTTTCTTGTTGTTCTTTCTTTAACTACAGTTAGTTTTTAGAGCTTGTTATCATTGGTGGATTTCTTTTTTGGTTTGGTTGCTCTCTTCTTTCTTTCCTTTTTTATTTTTAATTTTTGTTTTTAGTAATTATTTTTAATTATAATAACTTTCTTTTATTTTACTATTTTCTTTCTTTTTTTCTCCCTGTTCTTCTGAGCCATGTGGCTGATAGGGTCTTGGTGCTCCGGCCAGGTGTCAGGCCTGTGCCTCTGAGGTGGGAGAGCCGAGTTCAGGACATTGGTTCGCTAGAGACCTCCCAGACCCTCATAATATCAATTGATGAGAGGTCTCCCAGAGATATCTGTCTCAACGCTAAGACCCAGCTCCACTGAATGACCAGCAAGCTCCAGTGCTGGACAACCCATGCGAAACAACTAGCAAGACAGGAACACAGCCCCACCCATTAGCAGAGAGGCTGCCTAAAATCATAATAAGGTCACAGACACCCCAAAACACACCATCGGTTGTGGTCCTGCCCACCAGAAAGACAAGATCCAGCCTCATTTACCAGAACACAGGCACCAGTCCCCTCCACCAGGAAGGCTACACAACACACTAAACACACCTAACCCACTGGGGCAGACACCAGAAACAATGTGAACGACAAACCTGCAGCCTGTGAAAAGGAGACCACAAACACAGTAAGTTAAGCAAAATGAGAAGACAGAGAAATACGCAGCAGATGCAGGAGCAAGGTAAAAACCCACCAGACCTAACAAATGAGGAAGAAATAGGCAGTCTACCTGAAAAAGAATTCAGAGTCATGATAGTAAAGATGATCCAAAATCTTGGAAATAGAATGGAGAAAATACAAGAAACGTTTATAAAGGACCTAGAAGAAGTAAAGAGCAAACAAACAATGATGAACAACACAATAAATGAAATTAAAAATTCTCTAGAAGGAATCAATAGCAGAATAACTGAGGCAGAAGAACGGACAAGTGACCTGGAAGATAAAATAGTGGAAATAATTGCTGCAGGGCAGAATAAAGAAAAAAGAATTGAAAACAGTCTCAGAGACCTCTGGGACAACATTAAACACACCAACATTTGAATTATAGGGGTCCCAGAAGAAGAGAAAAAGAAAGGGACTGAGAAATATTTGAAGGGATTATAGTTGACAACTTCCCTAATATGAGAAAGGAAATAGCCACCCAAGTCCAGGAAGCACAGAGAGTCCCATACAGGATAAATCCAAGGAGAAACATGCCAAGACACATATTAATCAAACTATCAAAAATTAAATACAAAGAAAAAATACTAAAAGAAGCAAGGGAAAAACAACAAATAACATACAAGGGAATCCCCATAAGGTTAACAGCCGATCTTTCAGCAGAAACTCTGCAAGCCAGAAGACAGTGGCAGAACATATTTAAAGTGATGAAAGGGAAAAGCCTACAACCAAGATTACTCTCCCTAGCAAGGGTCTCATTCAGATTCGACAGAGAAATTAAAATCTTTACATACAAGCAAAAGCTAAGAGAATTCAGCACCACCAAACTAGCTCTACAACAAATGCTAAAGGAACTTCCCTAGGCAGGAAACACAAGAGAAGGAAAAGACCTATAATAACAAACCCAAAACAATTAAAATGGTAATAGGGACATACATATCGATAATTACCTTACATGTAAATGGATTAAATGTTCTAACCAAAAGACATAGACTGGCTGAATGGATACAAAAACAAGACCCGTATATATGCTGTCTACAAGAGACCCACTTCAGACCTAGGGACACAAACAGACTGAAAGTGAGGGGATGGAAAAAGATATTCCATGCAAATGGAAATCAAAAGAAAACTGTAGTAGCAATTCTCATATCAGACAAAATAGACTTTTAAACAAAGACTATTAGAAGAGACAAAGAAGGACACTACATAATGATCAAGGGATCGATCCAAGAAGAAGATATAACAATTGTAAATATTTATGCACCCAACATAGGAGCACCTCAATACATAAGGCAAATACTAACAGCCATAAAAGGGGAAATCGATGGTAACACAATCCGTAGGGGACTTTAACACCCCACTTGCACCAATGGACAGATCATTCAAAATAAAAATAAATAAGGAAACACAAGCTTTAAATGATACATTAAACAAGATGGGCTTAATTGATATTTATATGACATTCCATCCAAAAACAACAGAATACACTTTCTTCTCAAGTGCTCATGGAACATTCTCAGGATAGATCATATCTTGGGTCACAAGATATGGTAAATTAAAATTAATTACCAAGGTCACAAGCCTTGGTAAATTTTAAAAAATCGAAATTGTATCAAGTGTTTTTTCCAACCACAATGCTATGAGACTAGATATCAATTATAGGAAAAATTCTGTAAAAAACAGAAATACATGGAGGCTAAACAATACACCACTTAATAACCAAGAGATCACTGACGAAATTAAAGAGGAAAACAAAAAATACCTAAAAACAAATGACAATGAAAACACGATGACGCAAAACCTATGGGATGCAGCAAAAGCAGTTCTAAGAAGGAAGTTTATAGCAATACAATCCTACCTCAAGAAACAAGAAACATCTCAAATAAACAACTTAACCTTACACCTAAAGCAATTAGAGAAAGAAGAGCAAAAAACCCCCAAAGTTAGCAGAAAGAAGTAAATCATAAAGATCAGATCAGAAATAAATGAAAAAGAAATGAAGGCAATGATAGCAAATAAAACTAAAAGCTGGTTCTTTGAGAAGGTAAACAAAATTGATAAACCATTAGCCAGACTCATCAAGAAAAAAAGGGAGAAGACTCAAATCAATAGAATTAGAAAAGAAAAAAGAAGAAGTAACAACTGACACTGCAGAAATACAAAGGATCATGAGAGATTACTACAAGTAACTCTATGCCAATAAAATGGACGACCTGGAAGAAATGGACAAATTCTTAGAAAAGCACAACCTTCCGAGACTGAACCAGGAAGAAATAGAAAATATAAGCAGACCAATCACAAGCACTGAAATTGAAACTGTGATTAAAAATCTTCCAACCAACAAAAGCTCAGGACCAGATGGCTTCACAGGAGAATTCTATCAAACATTTAGAGAAGAACTAACACCTATCCTTCTCAAACTCATCCAAGATATAGCAGATGGAGGAACACTCCCAAGCTCATTCTATGAGGCCACCATCACCCTGATACCAAAACCAGACACAGATGTCACAAAGAAAGAAAATTACAGGCCAATATCACTGATGAACATAGATGCAAAAATCCTCAGCAAAATACTAGGAAACAGAATTCAACAGCACATTAAAAGGGTCATACACTATGATCAAGTGGGGTTTATTCCAGGAATGCAAGGATTCTTCAATATACACAAATCAATCAGTCTGATACGCCATATTAACAAATTGAAGGATAAAAACCATATGATCATCTCAATAGATGCAGCAAAAGCTTTTGACAAAATTCAACCCCCATTTATGATAAAAACTCTCCAGAAAGTAGGCATAGAGGGAACTTACCTCAACATAATAAAGGCCATATATGACAAACCCACAGCCAACATCATTCTCAATGGTGAAAAACTAAGACCATTTCTGCTAAGATTAGGAACAAGACAAGGTTGCCCACTCTCACCACTATTATTCAACATAGTTTTGGAAGTTTTAGCCACAGCAATCAGAGAAGAAAAAGAAATAAAAGGAATCCAAATCAGAAAAGAAGAAGTAAAACTGTCACTGTTTGCAGATGACGTGATACTATACATAGAAAATCCTAAAGATGCGACCAGAAAACTACCAGAGCTAATCAATGAATTTGGTAAATTTGCAGGATACAAAATTAATGCACAGAAATCTCTGGCATTCCTATACACTAATGATGAAAAATCTGAAAGAGAAATTAAGAAAACACTCCTATTTACCATTGCAACAAAAAGAATAAAATAGCTGGGAATAAACCTACCTAAGGACACAAAAGACCTGTATGCACAAAATTATAAGACACTGATAAAAGAAATTAAAGATGATACAAACAGATGGAGAGATATATTATGTTCTTGGATTGGAAGATTCAACATTGTGGAAATGACTATACTACCCAAAGCAGTCTACAGATTCAATGCAATCCCTATCAAATTACAAATGGTATTTTTCCCAGAACTAGAGCAAAAACTTTCACAGTTTGTATGGAAACACAAAAGACCCTGAATAGCCAAAGCAATCTTGAGAAAGAAAAACGGAGCTGGACAAATCAGGCTCCTGGACTTCAGATTATACTACAAAGCTAAAGTAATCAAGACAATATGGTACTGGGACAAAAACAGAAATATAGATCAATGGAACAGGATTGAAGGCCCAGAGATAAACCCATGAACATATGGTCACCTTATTTTTGACAAAGGAGGCAAGAGCATACAATGGAGAAATGACAGCCTCTTCAATAAGTGGTGCTGGGAAAACTGGATAGCTACATGTAAAAGAATGAAATTAGAACACTCCCTAACACCATACACAATAACAAGCTCAAAATGGATTAAAGACCTAAATGTAAGGCCAGACACTATAAAACTCTTAGAGGAAAAGATAGGCAGAACACTCTGACAACAATCACAGCAAGATCCTTTTTGACCCACCTCCTAGAGAAATGGAAATAAAAACAAAAATAAACAATGGGACCTAATGAAACTTAAAAGCTTTTGCACTGCAAAGGAAACATAAACAAGGTGAAAAGACAACACTCAGAATGGGAGAAAATATTTGCAGATGAAGAAACTGAAAAAAGATTAATCTCAATAATTTACAAGCAGCTCATGCAGCTCAATATCAGAAAAACAAACAACCCAATCCAAAAATGGGCAAAAGACCTAAATAGACATTTCTCCAAAGAAGATATACAGATAGCGAACAAACACATGAAAGGATGCTCAACATCACTAATCATTAGAGAAATGCAAATCAAAAGTGCAATGAGGTATCACCTCACACCAGTCAGAATGGCCATCATTAAAAAATCTACCAACAATAAATGCTGGAGAGGGTGTGGAGAAAAGGGAACCCTCTTGCACTGTTGGTGGTAAATTGATACAGCCAATGGAGGTTCCTTAAAAAACTAAAAATAGAACTACCATACGACCCAGCAATCCCACTACTGGGCATATACCCTGAGAAAACCATAATTCAAAAACAGTCATGTATCACAATGTTCATTGCCAACAGTCATGTATCACAATAGCCAGCACATGGAAGCAACCTAAGTGTCCATCAACAGATGAATGGATAAAGAAGATGTGGCACATATATACAATGGAATATTACTCAGCAATAAAAAGAAACAAAATTGAGTTATTTCTAGTGAGGTGGATATACCTAGAGTCTGTCATGCAGAGTGAAGTAAGTCAGAAAGAGAAAAACAAATACCATATGCTAACATATATGGAATCTAAAAAAGAAACAAAAAATGGTCATGAAGAACCTAGTGGCATGACGGGAATAAAGACGCAGACCTACTAGAGAATGGACTTGAGGACACTGGAGGGGGAAGGGTAAGCTGGGACAAAGTGAGAGAGTGGTAGTGTATATATGGATATATATATACTACCAAATGTAAAATAGATAGCTAGTGGGAAGCAGTCACATAGCACAGGGAGATCAGCTCAGTGCTTTGTGACCAGCTTGAAGGGTGGGATCGGGAGGGTGGGATAGAGGGAGACACAGGAGGGAAGAGATATGGGGATATATGTTTATGTATAACTGATTCACTTTGTTATAAAGCAGAAATTAACACACCATTGTAAAGCAATTATGCTCCAATAAAAATGTTATAAAAAAATCTCGTTTAACCTTATTCCACTACTGTTAGATGTTTCGCATTCCAGGGACATGTTCTCCAATACATTTAAGATTCAATGATATAATGGTATACTTTGTTTCATGCCCATGGCTATAAAATTATTAAAATTCCACCATATTTCATGTTACTATAATTCAAAGGCATAAGAATTTAAATTTAATTCAGTAAGAGCAATAAGTATACTATTTTCTATATTGGCAGCAAAATACAAATGTGACAGTGTTTAGATTTAATTATTAACCATGATTACTATGTCCATTTCAAATTTGTTTTCAAATCTGTATGATAAATTAACCAATCACATGCTTTGGTAGTAGCAGTTAACCATTAGAAACCGAATAGCATTCATATTCAACAAATGTAGATCTTGTTTATTTGCAAGAATGTAAAAATTTTGGGTTGGTAAGTAATGCTTTTTTCCTCATCAAATGCAGGGTCATCGTCTTCCTTTTTTTCTAGTTAAAATATGTGGTTTTGTTTAAAGTAGAAAAACTGACAATAAAACATGGCAATCAATGGATGAGAAGCAAAGAACTAGTAATATACAGCATCAATTTCTCGGGTCCTCAGGTTTAGTTTGAAATGAAAGTTTCCCTACAACTTACGTTTTCTGAGGGTTAGTAGTGACAACATAGATAGCTTGCACCAAGCCTCAGCTCAGCTTTCTGCCGTCTCTTGTTGTGAACTGCATTTAGCCTGGGTATCCAAGGTTTGGGCTGGTTCAGGTTGGCCTGATGCTAACTAGAGAAGATTAACCCTCTCAGCAGCGATTCCAGTGGGGAGTAGGAAATTGATTCTCAGTCTGTAGTGGTGCTTCCCAGTAGAATATTCTGTGATGATGGAAATGTCCTATAACTGTACTACTCAATGTGGTCATCACTAAACACATGTGGCTACTGAGCACTTGAAATGTGGCTAGGGTGAATGAAGAACTGATTAAAAGTTTACATAATTTAAATAGCTACATGTAGCTAGTGGCTACTGTATTGGATGGCGCAGGTGTGGAGCACAGTGGAGGGACATGTGTAGTGTAGGTTTGGCTGTTGTTAGAGAGGTTCCTTGGACTTGGGAATGCCTGGAGATCAGGCCAGAATACAAGGAATGGAACAGTAGTAAACTTTACAACTAATAACTCTTCAAGGCTATTATATGACAGGCATTGGGTTATATCCTATTTAATGTAATCCTTTCAAGAACTCTCTTCCCTTATTACACTGAGTTTGGGCCAGGCACTAGGCTCTATATTTTCTCTTTCTGTCTCTTTTATAGATTCTGAAGTTGAGGCCTAAGGAACACAAAGGGCATGACTTTGGGCTAGTCTGTGATGGTAGTGGAATTTGATCTCTTGGGCCAGGTCTCTTATGCACATGGACTATTGTCCTCTGTACTTTGCTGGTCAGTCCCCGGGGGCACAGGTTGCCTGGGAGCTCTGGTGTGGCTGTTTCATGCCCAGGCAGGATGAGCTGCCCAAGGCATAACCACAGTAATGACTGCTCAAGCAAGTGAAGGTTCAGCATTTGCTGAATATTTCTGGAATTTTGCAGAATAGGTGGTCATCTGGAAGACTGACTGCTCGAGCACAATAAAAGGCAAAGAGATTGTCTGGAGGTGAGGCAATAAAATGAGAGGGAAAAGAGAATGCTGTGAGAGCTGGCTTACACATAAGAAATATCTTTCTGGTGTAGTTACTAGGTGAAAACAAATGTTTACAAGATCCTACAACTCGGATGCACCCTGCTTATCTTGAAGGAGTGGTTCTTAACCCTGGCTGAACAGCTTTAAGAAAACACTGATGCCTGGGCCGCCGCTCAGAACAATTGAATCCAAAGCTCAGGGGATGGGGCCCCTGCACCTATATGTATAAAAAATTCCCCTGGTGGTGGTAACGTACAGTGTGATGAAAGGGAAGTACCACATTTCACGGTGTATAGTAAACATACAGAACTGGTAACCTTCAGGTGTTTTAACAAATACAAGTATAAATGGCATTGGAAGACTTCACACAAGTTGCAGATGGCAAAGGCATAATGGGTTGTTATTAACAGAAATTAATATTTTAAAATTCGAGGAGCCTGTCATTTTTAGGTCATTGTCACAGAGCTGAGCAAAACCTCTCCTGGTGATATGAATGGGCCATGGCTCTGAGACTGCATGGGATTCTGATGATAACATCATCATGCCATAGCTTTTAAGAAATCTCCATGTGCTGAAAGCTGGCTGCCCTCAGTTTTCAATGTGCTTACTCTCAGTAGGTAGTTCACTCTTCCAACAGCACCGACTTTTCTCGTGTAATTCATAAATCCGATATTGCCTTCAGTGGAAGCATAGAACTCATAAATGTGAACGTCCCCAAATCTCTTGATGAATTCTCTCCACACATCTCCTCGCAAGCCATTTCCCAATGCCATTCTCACTTTATGGTCACGATCGTTTGGTTTCTGTAGCGGGACGAAGAAGAGACCAAGCTGAAACATCTTTGGAGCTTGTACTTACATATTAATAGTGGCCTTTATGTTTCTACATATTTTTGTTGGTTATGAGCTGGCCTTAGTGCATGCCTTTTCTGTCATCCACACATATTACACCTCCCCCCGCCTACCGACACACACAGTATGGGCCGACAGTGGGAACTCTGATTTAATAGTTGAAAGGCTTGGATTTTCCCATTTTGATTTGTCACTTGACGGAACTAAGTGATGCCAGCATTTAACCCACATCCAACCTAAAGCTTAAGTCATGTGTTGATTGTTTTCGTGATGAGGCTGGTGGACCTCAGTGAATTGCCAGAAAGGAAAGGCCCCATGGGAGAGGTCTGTCAGAGACTGACACAATCTGAAGTGATAATCTTCACTTGACTGTGACGAAGAAAATGGGAACACAGTCCAGGCAAAAAGAGAGAATCATTTTCTACAGTCATTCAAGAGAATTCATGTGAGGGCCTGGCGGGACTGGAGAGAAGACTCTTGATCATGCGTTCGTCTAACAGATAGACCCAGTGGTCACAAGAGCAGGTAGAGCTGAACCAGCACAATGAAACTGTTCTGATGGGATGGGAAGCGGAAGAGAGAGAGGAAGCTGGCTCCCAGTTGCCTGAGGTGGCCTGGGAGGAATATGCTTTGCTATAAATAAAAATCACAAAGGAAAGGCTGTTTTGGGTATAAGAACTGAAAGCAGAGCTTGTATGAGCAAGAGAGGGGGATGAGGGCTGGTCTGCTTTCCATTTATGAGGCCCTACAAATATGTCCAAACCTTGGGTAATTTTAATGATATTTTATATTAATAAGGCATTTGATGTGATGTCAGGAGATCACAGCCTGGAGGGAGGGACAGGTAAATAAGTATAATTTTAACTTGCAAAATCTGTAACTTGATGACCTCTACTCTAACAGAAAATAGGACGGAGTGGGGTAGAAGTGCCAGGTAACTAGGATTCTCCTCTCCTATCAAATGTGAATTTCTTTGACTGAACAGCAACTTGCTTAAAAGAGCAAATGTTCTAAGGAGTATTTTGTACCTTATTTCCTACTCTGTGAAATCACTGTGAAGTGATTTTGGAATAAGAGATCCTTTTTTAAAAAAAACGTTTGCAGAGAGAGGCTGGCAGTTCTCTGACAAGGAGAGGACCTTTGATACGGCAGTTAGAAACCAAACCAAACAAACCTTGAATTGGTTTCCAAGTGAGAGAAGCCAAGGAGCCCGTGGAGCAGCATGTATGCATTTAATTTTTAAGTAGCTCCTTGGTCAAAACTCAGGTGGTGAGGTTCTTTCAGGAGTCCTAATCAGAGAGGCGGACGATACCTTTCACTAGTTAAAACTGGGCCCCTTGTGCCGTCTTTTTGAGGAGGAAATGTGTAGAGAGAGAGAGACTAGGCGTGTTGTCCCAATGTTTCTTAACCAGGGTGTTGAGGAGACTTACCTGAGAAGCCTTCTGAACCTGCATGAACTTATTTGTTCTGGCTGAGTGGGAACCTATTCTCTTCATCGGCTCTATCGGTCCCTAAGTCACTGAATCAATTCCCTTTTCTAATTATTAAGTACTTTTAAGTCAGGAGACTATATATCTGGTTTGCCAGGGCTGATCCTGGTTTACACCTGATGTCCTGATGTGCTTATTAATGACACTCCTTTAATTCTCAAATGTCCCTGTTTGGATAGTGTTTTTCTGCTGTTTTTTTTTTGTGTGTGTGTGTGGTAGGCGGGCCTCTCACTGTTGTGGCCTCTCCCATTGCGGAGCACAGGCTCCAGACGCTCAGGCTCAGTGGCCATGGCTCACGGGCCCAGCCGCTTCGTGGCATGTGGGATCTTCCTGGACTGGGGCACGAAGCCGTGTCCCCTGCATCGGCAGGCGGACTCTCAACCACTGCACCACCAGGGAAGCCCCCTGGATAGTGGTTTATAGGGTCATCCTGTCCATAAGGTACGACTCTCCTCAGCAAGGATTGTCAGATTTCCAGAGGCTACCCTTGCCCCCCACACTGCTGTCCCTCACTGCCACTCTGAGAATAAACCATCACAAATATTTGTGGAATACTTACTTTTGCTTGAAAATAACCACCTGACCTGGGGTTGACTTGGTCCCAGGCCTGCGTGAGAAGCTCCAAAGTAGCATTCCAGTGTGTAGACCAGAGACCTTACTTCTTCTATATGCAGCCCACAATCACCCTCTTAGTTCATTTCCTTGTCTAATGGGTGGTGAACATTTATCTCTCCCATTAGACTGTAAGCTCCTTTGAGGCGTAATCTCTCTCTCTATCATCCACCGTGCCTGGACCTGTGCTTTGCATATAGTGCAATTCCTGCAGTAAAAGAAGAAATAACCTCCACCAGGAAACCCTCAACTTCCTTGTTCAAACAGTTAATGGCCGGGACATCAGCACCAGGGCAGGGTTTATGGTGCAGGAGGCAGCAGTGCTCTGGAGATGCGGGAAGCGGGCCAGCCTCAGAGGTGCAGCTGTCACCTGCGGGTGCCAGGTAGCTGGGCTCACAGTCACAATGCCATCAGCTTAGTTTTCATCATAAACTGAGGGATCTTATTACACCAGCAGAAGGGATTAAGGCTGTAGGCTGGAAATGTTTGTGGACACAAACCAAGAGGCCCTGGAGGCTTCAGAGATGTCTGGTTCTCATCTAAGCTTTTGCTCACCAGGGCCTGAGAGTACTGGTGTTTCTCCAAAAGAAGAAACGGTATTTCCTCACCACCAAAGCCACTCCCCAAAGGTCAAGGGTCACCTCATTTTTCTTTAACAAAGATCGAACGTTCTATTCTACATTAGAGGTGAGGTGCAACATGCAGACACACCTGGGGGATTTTAATCCACCATGGATTGAATGACTGATGAAGGGTGAGAGATCAGGGTGTCCAGAGAGGGTACGGGGCACCAGGTAATCAGAGGAAGCAGAAGACTTTTGCTGAGGGCTTTGCTATGTACCAGGCAATTGCCCTGCATTATCTTAAGGTTCTAAGGAGCCCTACTGAAATGTGAGAGGTAATCAAGTATTTGCCTCATATTACAATTGAGGAAACGGAGCTTTGAGAAGTTTAAAATAATTTGCCCAAGATCACACAGGTAGAAACACAGTTGTCCCCAAATTCAAATCCAAATCTACATGACTTTGGAGAGCACTCCTTTCCTTAGTCAAAAAAAAAAGCGACACACACACAGAGTTTAAGAACCAAATAGTACTGAAAGACTTACGTGAAGAAATGTTATTGCACTTATCTGTCCTCATCCTTTGCCTTCAGCCTACCACCCAGAGGCAGACATTTTTAACCCCTGTAGCTGTTTCTTCTCACCTGCATATTTCTAAATTAAATGCTTATACCACTATCTTTTGATTAATCACTTTAGACATTACTTACTGATTTCCTATTGTGCTGGATGGGGATTAAGCTCTCTCCCAATTTTTCGATATCACAATTTTTGGTTAAATCAATATTCAGTGCTCACATTACTTTGCCCCTAATCCACCACTGATGAGCTAAGTATAATATACTATGAACAAATTCTTGAACAAATGTTTGTTTTTCCTGGGATTAATTTCCTCCCTGCCCCTTTGCTTCATTTTCTTAGTTTCTGTTTGTAGTTCTTTCCTTACCCTCCAAAAGCATCTAAATACAATGTTCCTCCTTCTATCAGACGATATAATTTCCTTTTTTCCATTTTTCTTCCTTTTATCCTTTTGCTCCAATCTGGATGAGTTGTTTCCCAGGCCTGGGGATACCCTTTGCCTCTATTTCCTGGATCTTGTGTCTTCCTTTTTCTTTTTTTACTCTCCTATTTGGGTGGAATACTTTCTATAAGAACTTCCTAAAGGAGGGTATACAGGAGGTAAGATTTTTTTGAGACTCTGAATGTCTGAAAATATTCTTATTTTATACTTGATTGATAATTTGGTTGGATATGAAATTCTGGATAGGTAATAGCGTTTACTTAGAATTTTGAAGGCACTGCTCCCTGTAGCTACCAGCTTGAGTGTTGCTGTTGGCAAGTCAACTGTTATTCTTATAGAATCTTCTCTGTTTCTCTTTTTTTAAATAGGCAATCATTTTAAAATAATTAATCAATTAAATAATTTTATTTTTGGCTGTGTTGGGTCTTCGTTGCTGCATGCGGGCTTTCACTAGTTGTGGCAAGTGGGGGCTACTCTTTATTGCAATGCGTGGGCTTCTCAGTGTGGTGGCTTCTCCTGTTGTGGAGCACGGGCTCTAGGCACATGGGCTTCAGTAGTTGTGGCCCGTGGGCTCAGTAGTTGTGGCTCGCGGGCTCTAGAGCACAGGCTCAGTAGTTGTGGTGCACGGGCTTGGTTGCTCCGCGGCATGTGGGATCTTCCGGGACCTGGGATTGAACCCGTGTCCCCTGCACTGGCAGGTGGATTCTTAACCACTGTGCCACCAGGGAAGTCCCTCTCTCTCTTTTTTTGATAGTCTTAAGTATCATCATAGTATATTTTAAGAATTAAAAAAAAATTCCACTCATTTTATTAGGTACTCAATTAGCCCTTTCAATCTGTCTTTCAGTTTTGGGAAGTTTTATTGTATTATTTCTTGAATAATTTCCTCTCCATTTTCACTATCCTTTTCCCTATTTCCTATTAATCAGATATTGGATCTTTTGGATTGATCCTCTAATTTTTTTATTTTGTCTCTCCTCATGTCCATCACTTTGTCTTTCCTCCAATTTTTTGTAAGATTTCTCAACTTTATCTTCCAAACTTTCTATGGATTAAGTAATTTTTAAATCATATTTTTATCTTTCAGGAGGTCTTACCCTGTTTTGTTTTTTGATAGCATACTATTTTTGTTTAATGGATATAAAATCTCTAATATTTCTAAGAATATTAATTATTGATTTCTGGAAGTCTTCTCCTGCTCTTTGAATTGATGCTGCTTTTTCTTCTTTTTAGAAAATGATCTTTCCTGTTAGAGGCTTTCCTTTGGTATCTGTTCATATTTAGAAGTAAAGCAACAAAAAGATGTTTGAGCCATTTTGTGTGGTAGGTAGGGGCTGTTGCCAGGTTGGCTGCACTGTCTGCTAATGGGGCAGTGAGCCAATGTCCAGTTTCTTTTCTGAGAATGTTTAGTTCTTCCTAAGCATAACCCTCCTCTTCTCTCTTGCCTGCAAGCATAAACTGACTACTGGAGTTCTGGAAGCTGGGCAGGGGAAGGGAGCTGGGGTCTCCCTGGTCAGTAGTAGACAGTTACTCAATCTCTGCTCTCAGTGCCTCACCGCTGCCCTCCTCTGCTCTTGGGATCCTTGAGTTCAAAGCTTCTCTAGCTTTTCTCCAGAGAATAAGCCTCCTGTCTCCTACAGAAGTGGGATATGGGAGCAGTAGGTATAGCTGTTTCATACACAGACTTTCAAAAATTCTCCTGTTTTCAAGCCTGGTACCTCATCCAAACTTCAGTTGTATTTGGTACCTCCAATTTCTCAGGCTTTAGGAAGTCAATCAGCTTCCTTCTTGTTGGTAATTGCCTCTCAAGGTTCACCCCTCTCAGCCCTGCTATGGCAATGACCTTCATCTTTCAGCTCTCTGTACTATGTAGTTCCTGGTTGCAATGTCTCTTAGTTTCTAGGATGATAGAGCTTGTGTGGCTTTTTCTTGTCCTCCTCGTTTTGGGGAAGACTTCCAAGGGGTGAAAGGGCAGAAGCTATTCACCACCTTAGAAAAATTCCTGAGTCCATGTCCTTAACAACTAATATGCTATACTTCTGCTTGACTCCCTGAGGAGAAAAGAAAGCACCCATTGACAGGAGTAAAAGGGTGAAATTCAACCTCTTTGTTTTACAGAAGAGGGCTTTCTGTGTCTAGTGTATCTTCCCACTGTACCCAAAGGGATTGTCTTTAAAAACCACCTCCCACATCACTCTCAGGCTGTTTCATGGTGCTTTATCACATTCACACTTGAGTCTCAGAACAGTAAAACTCTTGTTACCTGGCCCAGCCAATCAGTCTCGCCTCCTGCCATGCTGCTTGCAGTTCCCAATATGGCAGGTGCTTTATTCCACTGCTCTGCCATGCTGTTCCAGCTAGTCATTAGCCCTTCTTTCCCTGCATGGCTGGAAAACTTTTCTGCACCCTTCAAAACTCACCTCTCTGGCAAACCTACCCTGATTCTGCTCTCTGTCCCTCTTTCCCCTGGTCTACCCCTGTCCTGGACAAACTGGCCACTCTCTACTCTGTGCTGCTACACACCCCTCCATTCTGTTTTCTTTCTTTTAAAGATTTTTTTGATGTGGACCATTTTTAAAGTCTTTATTGAATTTGTTAAAACATTGCTTCTGTTTTATGCTTTGGTTTTTTGGCCACGAGGCATGTGGGATCTTAGTTCCCCAACCAGGGATCAAACCCACATCCCCTGCATTGGAAGATGAAGTCTTAACCACTGGACCACCAGGGAAGTCCCCCCTCCATTCTGTTTTCTATCTGAATGGAGATGGTGCAGAGACAGACATTTTAGGCTGGGAAAGGACCACAGAGGTTACCTAATTTTGGAGGGAAGGCAGACAACACAAGGGAGGTGAGCTGAGTCTATTCAGCTGTTTCAGGGTTCTGGTCTATCTTATTTCCCCTTCCAAACACCAAATTTTAAGATTTTTTGTTCCAGTTCTGTGAAAGATGCCATTGGTAATTTGATAGAGATTACATAGAATCTGTAGATTGCCTTCAATAGTAAAGTCATTTTGACAATATTGATTCTTCCAATCCAAGAACATGGTATATCCTTGCATCTGTTTGTGTCGTCTTCGATTTCTTTCATCAGTGTCTTACTATAGTTTTCAGAGTACAGGTCTTTTGTCTCCTTAGGTAGGTTTATTCCTACGTATTTTATTCTTTTTGATGTGATGGTAAATAGGATTGTTTCTTGAATTTCTCTTTCTGATCTTTTGTTGTTAGTGTATAGAAATGCAACAGATTTCTGTGCATTAATTTTGTAACCAGCAACTTTACCAAATTCATTGATGAACTCTAGTAGTTTTCTGGTAGCATCTTTGGGATTTTCTATGTATAGAATCATGTCATCTGCAAACAGTGACAGTTTAACTTCTTTTCCAATTTGGATTCCTTTTATTTCTTTTTCTTCTCTGATTGCTGGAGCTAGGATTTCCAACATTATGTTGAATAAAAGTGGTGAGAGTGGACATCCTTGTTTTGTACCTGATCTTAGAGGCAATGCTTTCAGCTTTTCACCGTTGAGTATGATGTTAGCTGTAGGTTTGTTGTATATGGCTTTTATTATGTTGAGGTAGGTTTCCTGTATGCCCACTTTCTGGAGAGTCTTTATCATAAAAGGGTGCTCAATTTTGTCAAAAGATTTTTCTGCGTCTATTGAGACGATCATATGGTTTTTATTCTTCAATTTGTTGATGTGATGTATCACACTGATTCATTTCCTTGTATCCCTGGGATAAACTCCACTTGATCATGCTGTGTGATCCTTTTAATGTATTGTTGGATTTGGATTGCTAGTATTTTGCTGAAGATTTTTGTGCTTATGTTCATCAGTGACTTTGGCCTGTAATTTTCTTTTTTTGTGGTATCTTTGTCTGGTTTTCATATCAGGGTGATGGTGGCCTCAGAATGAGTTTGGGAGTTTTCCTTCCTCTGCAATTTTTTGGAACAGTTTCAGATGCATAAGTGTTAGCTCTTCTCTAAATGTTTGATAGAACTTGCCTGTGAAGCCATCAGGTCCTGGACTTTTCTTTGTTGGGAGTTTTAAAATCAGTTTCAATTTCAGTACTTGTGATTGGTCTGTTTCATATTTTCTATTTCTTCCTGGTTCAGTCTTGGGAGATTGTACCTTTCTAAGAATTTGTCCATTTCTTCCAGGTTGCCCATTTTATTGGCATACAGTTGCTTGTAGTACTCTCTTATGATCCTTTGTATTTCTGTGGTGTCAGTTGTAACTTCTCCTTTTTCATTTCCAATTTTATTGATTTGAATCCTCTCCCTTTTTTTCTTGATGAGTCTGGCTAAAGGTTTATCAATTTTCTTTATCTTTTCAAAGAAACAGCTTTTAGTTTCATTGATCTTTGCTATCATTTTCTTTCTTTATCTCTATTTCTGCTCTGATCTTTGATTTCTTTCCTTCTACTAACTTTAAGTTTTGTTTGTTCTTCTTTCTCTAGTTTCTTTAGCTGTAAAGTTAGGTTGTTTATTTGAGATGTTTCTTGTTTCCCGAGGTAAGATTGTATTGCTATAAACTTCCCTCTTAGAACCACTTTTGCTGCATCCCATAGCTTTTGAATCGTTTTGCTTTCATTTTCATTTGTCTCTAGGTATTTTTTGATTTCTTCTTTGATTTCTTCAGTGATCCATTGATTGTTTAGTAGCATATTGTTTAGCCTCCAAACACAATTAAGTGTTTGTGTTTTTTACAGTTTTTTTCCTTGTAGTTCTAATCTATAGCATTGTGGCTGGAAAACATGCTTGATATGATTTAAATTTTCTTAAATTTACCAAGGCTCACTTGGTGGCCCAGCACGTGGTCAGGTCCTGGAGAATGATCCGTGTGCACTTGAGAAGAATGTGTATTCTGCTGCTTTGGGATGGAACTCTATAAATTTCAATTAAGTCCATCTGGTCCAATGTGTCATTTAAGGCCTGTGTTTTGTTATTGATTTTCTGTCTGGGTTTCTGATTTTCTATCTGTCCATTGATGAAAGTGGGGTGTTAAAGTTCCCCACAACTACTGTGTTAATTTCTCCCTTTATGGCTCTTAGTATTTGCCTTATATATTGAGGTGCTCCTATGTTGGGTCCATATATATTTAGACTTGTTATAACTTCTTCTTGATCTCTTGATCATTATGTAGTGACCTTCTTTGTCTCTTATAACAATCTTTTTTTAAAGTCTATTTTGTCTGATATGAGTATTGCTACTCCCTCTTTCTTGTGATTTCCATTTGCATGGAATACCTTCTTCCATCCCTTCACTTTCAGTCTGTATACATCTCTAGGTCTGAAGTGGGTCTTTTGTAGACAGCAAATATACAGGTCTTGTTTTTGTATCCATTCAGCCAGTCTGTGTCTTTTGGTTGGAGCATTTAATCTATTTACATTTAAGGTAATTATTGATATGTATGTTCCTATTGCCATTTTCTTAATTGTTTTGGGTTTGTTTTTGTAGGTCTTTTTTCTTCCCTTCCTCTTTAGTTCTCTTCTCTTATGGTTTGATGACCATCTTTAGTGTTGTGTTTGTATCTATTGTAGTTTTTGGGTTTGCTGTTCCCATGAGGTTTTGATATAGCAGTCTATATATGTACAAGGTTGTTTTAAGTTGCTGGTCTCTTTCTCGCCTAGAGGAGTTACTTTAGCATTTGTTGCAAAGCTCGTCTGGTGGTGCTGAATTCTTTAGCTTTGGTTTGTTTGTAAAGCTTTTGATTTCTCCATCAAGTGTGAATGAGAGCCTGGCTGGGTAGACTATTCTTGGTTGTAGGTTCTTCCCTTTCATCACTTTAAATATATCATGCCACTCCCTTCTGGTCTGCAGTGTTTCTGCTGAGAAATCAGCTGTTAACCTTATGGGAGTTCCCTTGTATGTTGTCATTTTCTCCTTGTTGCTTTTAATATTTTTTCTTTGTCTTTAATTTTTGTCAGTTTGATTACTATGTGTCTCGGCATGTTCCTCCTTGGGTTTATCCTGCCTGGGACTCTCTGTACCTCCTGGACTTGGGTGACTGTTTTGTATCCCATGTTAGGGAAGTTTTCAGCAGTTATCTCTTCAAATATTTTCTCAGGTTCTTTCTCTATCTCTTCTCCTTCTGGGACCCCTATAATGCAAATGTTGGTGCATTTAATGTCCCAGAGGTCTCTTAGACTGTCTTCATTTCTTTTCTTTTTTTTCTTTATTCTGTTCCACAGCAGTGATTTCCACCATTCTGTCTTCCAGGTCACTTATCTGTTCTTCTGCCTCAGTTATTCTTGCTATTGATTCCTTCTAGTGTATTTTTCATTTCAGTTATTGTATTGTTCATCTCTGTTTGGTTGTTCTTTAGTTCATCTAGGTCTTTCTTACATGTTTCTTGCATCTTCTTGATCCTTGCCTCCATTCTTCTGAGATCCTGGATCATCTTCACTATCATTATTCTGAATTCTTTTTCTGGAAAGTTGCCTATCTCCACTTCACTTAGTTGTTTTTCTGGGGTTTTATCTTGTTCATTCATCTGGGACATAATCCTCTGCCTTTTCATTTTGTTTAACTTTCTGTGATTGTGGTTTCCATTCCGCAGACTGCAGGATTGTCTGTATCAACTTCTGAGAAGTCCTTTTGATACAATCTTTCTTTAAGCTCCCTTTAAATTCATAGAACCTGGGTCTCCTGTGATTTTTTTTAATTGTGGTAAAATACATACAATGTAAAATTTACTCTCAACTATTTTATCTGTACAGTTCAGTGGTATTAAATACGTTCATAATGTTATGCAACCATCACAATCATCCATATCCATAACTCCTTTCATCTTGTAAAATGGAAACTCCATACCCATTAACCTCCCTATTCCCCCCTTCCCTGCAGCCCTAAGCAGCCACTATTCTACTTTCTGTCTCTATGATTCTGAATACTCTAAGTACCTCATATAAGTGGAATCATACACTGTTCATCTTTTTGTGATTAGCTATTTCACTTAACATAATGTCCCGAAGATTCACCCAGTGCTATGGAAAAGGTCCTCACCCAGCTTACAGCTAATTATGACCCTCATAAATCTGTTGAATGTACCCCCTGAATCAGAATAATATGTGCTAAGCCCAAACATCTTGGGGGAACACATTACTTCCCTCAAGTCAGTTATACATCTTTCAGGGGCAAGAATTTAGAGGTTCATTCAGCAAAATTTGTTGACACATAGGATGTGCCAGATACAGATCTCGGTGCTGGGGATCTGGCAATCAACAAAGTTCCTGGTGCATGGAGCTTTCATTTAACTGGAGGAGAAAGATAACAGTCATATAAACATGCACTATGTCAGAAGTGACAGTGCCACGAAAAGCAGTAACCCACGAGATGCATGGTAAGGGGTAGGGTGGTATGTTTGAGAATTTGTAGGAGGGGTCTCTTTTATGAGGTCACATGTGGGCAGAGACTGAATGAAGTGAGGAGAGAAAGAACTAAGGCAAGAGCATCTTATAATTCTTTATGTTACACTGCTTCTGTTACAGCATATCTCGCTTTATTGTACTTTGCAGATACTGCAATTTTTTTTTTTTTTTACAAATTGAAGGTTTTTAGCAAACTGGTATTGTCAGATGATCGTTAACATTTTTAGTAATAAAGTATTTTAAAATTAAGGTATGTACACTGCATTTTAAAGATATAATGCTATTGCACACTTAAACTACGGTATAGTATAAACATAACTTTATGTACACTGGGAAGCAAAAAAATTCACGTGACTTGCTTTATTGTGATATTTACTTTATTGTGGTGGTCTGGAACTGAATCTGCAATATCTCTGAGGTAGCCTGTATACAAATTGAACATAAGAGTTTCTTATAAATAGCAGTTGATCAACTTAGTGATCCTTTGAGTTTGTTTTCTTATGATGAGTGAAAGGATTAAAGAAAGTAGAATCTTGTGAGTTTACTGCATTATATAGTCTAGTGGTTCTCATCTGGGGTTGATTTTGCCTGCCAGGGGACATCTGGCAATGTCTGAAGACATTTTGATTATCACAACCTGGGGGGATGGGGAGGGTACCACTGGCATGTCCTGGGTAAAGGCCAAAGATGCTACTATACATCCTATAGTGCATGGGATAAGTCCATACAGCAAAAAATAAATTGGCCACAAATATTAGCAGTGCCACTGTTGAGAAACCTTCATCTGGTCCCCAGGCAGGCTTCCTTCTCTGATGAGAGCTGAGGGACTGGGCAGAAGGAACTCTTTCAAACAACCCCTTCAAGGTATCTGGATATCTGCAAATAGGGCAGATCCAAAGCCCTTGGAGTTACTTACCTTTGGGGTATCTGTTCTAAGCTTGGTAACAGATTTTGTCAGATGGTTTCAAAGCCATATGGGGGTTTATTCATTAAGCAACATTAAGTAAAAGTTTCCTGCATGCCTGTGGTATAAGAGAGGGCAGGGAGATAAGATGCGGTCCCTGCCATCGAAGATTTTACAGCCTAGGGAGGATGGGAGGCATGAAGACAAACACCTGCAACCTGACAAGGGCCACAAAGGAGGAGAAAACAAATGAGGTAGGGGAAGGGAGCAATGACTTTTGTTGGGGTGACCCAAATAAGTTTAACATATGAGGTATCATTTGAACTGGGCTTTGACCGTGAGTAGGGTTTAAACAGGTAGAGAAAGAAGCAGAGGATATGCTAGGTAGAGGGTCAGATGTGAAAACAGGTACAAAGGTAGGGAATAATAATGTTATTACAGCAGCTGCCATCTGGTAAATCCCCTGTGGTAGGTGTGGTGCCAGGCTCTTTATCATGAAAAGTAACTTGTGTAAACTGAAAACCGATATACAAGAAGCAGCTGAAACCTAGCATGACCCAAAGTGACTTGAATTCCCATCTTATGCATTTCGAAAAGATAATGAAACATGGGAAGTGTTACCTGGGGAGAGTTGCATAAATACCGAAGCAGTTCACCGATATACTGAATGACAGTGATGTTATATTTTCTGCAGTCATCCCAAAACTGGCTGGCTGAAAATTTGGACCGCAAAACGACAGTAGCACCTACAGAGAAGGCATAGAAAGTACTAATAAAGAAATGCTACCAAAAAAGTCCCTAATTATATTTGTCACTTTTGAAATTTATAAATTAAAAAAAATTTATATATGAATTATATTTGCAAACAAGTATTAGGTACCAATTATATTCAATGCAAAAATAAATAAATAAGACACAGTTTTGTCCTATAGGAGCTTCCAATCTAATGGGGGAGAAGACACACGTTTTTCTAAGAGTCAGTGTGCAATAAACAAGGTTCAGTGAGGCCCTAAGGGTGCACGTGTGTGTGTGTGTGTGTGTGTGTGTGTGTGTGTGTGTGTGTGTAGACTAATTCTGCTTGGGGGCAAGTGCTGAGAAAAGGCATAGGATTTGAATTAGGTCTTGAGAAGTGAATATCGAGAAAGATGAGAGAATTCCTGGTGGAGGAAAAAGCAGGAACATAAAGACAGAACAGTCCAGAAGGTTGGGGGATGGCCAAGACTCTGCTGGCCTGTGACTAGAGTGGTGAAGGCTGGGTGGGTCAAGGGAGATGAACCTGGGGAAGCAGCTAGGGGTGCAATCCTGGAGAGTTTGTAAGTGCCAGGTGGAGGAGCCTGACAGTTTTATAAGCGATGGAGAGCCAGGGTCTTCAGCAAGCACGTGATATTCTTCTTTGATGGGTGATATAGACAGAATAATGGTTCCCAAAGACATCCACATCCTAATCCCTAGAACCTGTGACTCTGCTACCTTACATGACAAAAGGGACTATGTGGATGTGATTAAATTAAGGATCTTGAAATGGGAAGATTATTTTGGATTGTCTGCGAGAGCCCAATGTAATCACAAGGGTGCTTATAAGGGGAAGTCAAGAAGATCAAGGGCAGAAGGAGAAAGGATGACAGAAACAAAAGATTGGAGTGAAATGTTTGAAGACGAAAGAAGGGGCTACAAGCCAAAGAATGCAGGCAGCCTCCAGACACTGGGAAAGGCAAGAAAATGGATTCTTCCCTAGAGCTTCCAGAAGAAATGCAGCCTTGTTGACATCTTGATTTTAGGACTTCTGACTTTCAAAACAGTAAGAGAATAAACCTGTGTTGTTTTAAACCACTAGGTTTGTGGTAATTTATTACAGTAGCAATAGGAAACTAATACAATGGGTAAAAACAATATATCTATCATATCCAATCTAACGATAGGTATGAAATGTAGTAAAGTGAAATTAAAAAATGTCACAAATACTTTTCATGTTATTAGTTTATTTCTACTCCTAAATATACAAAAGCCCAATATTTTAGGAGAAATTTAAAAAAATACTATATTTTCTTTTTTAGCATATATCAATTGTGCTTAAGCAAATGTGTGAGTGGTTGATTTGTCCCTACGAGAGCTTCAGAGTCACCCTGTTCTTGAAGGGCCCAACAATATGATCAGACCCAGGCATTCCTTGCTGATTTGGAGACTGGTACTGATGCTGGGCTAAGTGTTTTATAGCTGATCAATAAGTTGATGAGGGAAAGGAGCAGAGGCTTGGAGAATCATATGTGTATTTGTATATGCATATGCATATATGCTACTATATATAATAATTATTTAAAATAAAATGTCACATGGCAGAAAAAATTACAGTTTTTAGCTTAGTTAGAAACTTAGATGTGGTTTCCTGGAAGAGGTGGATATTGGACTGAGACTTTATATACACCAAGGGCAGAAATCCTACTGACAGGAGAAAGGATGGCAATTCTAATTTAAATGGTAAAGTTTCAGAAGTAGAGAGAAGAGATGGAAAGCTACGTATTCTGACCAGAGCTGAGGACCTGCAGAAGTAGGGAAGAATAAAGTAGAATGGGACAACTGAATGGGAAGTTCAAATCAGATGCTAATGGAGATCAACATGCAGATTTCTGAAGACAGAAATGACATAGGAGAATTATTTATGGAATCAAAGGATCAAGTACCTTAACCTGGATAAAGACCTAAAATATTTTAAAGAAGTTTCCTCTTTGATATACTGAACAATTATAGCATTATATTACTAGACAAGCAGGCGTGAGAAAATATAAATTCTTTTTATTTATTTATTTATTTTGCCACGTGGGATCTTAGTTCCCCGACCAGGGATTGAACCCTGGCCCTTGGCATTGAAAGCATGGAGTCCTAACCAGTGGACCACCAGGGAATTCCCTATAAATTCTTTTGGATGCTTGCTATTGTGAGCCAAACAAGCTAGTTATCAACAGGGAATTAAACATCGTTCTGGGCACACAGGAAAGTAGCAAATTTTGTATTACTTTTCCTTATGAGCACATTGAATGTGTACTGGGCTCCAACACCTTGTTGAGAGAAAAAGCTTACCAGTCAGGATACATCCATGTAAGCCAACCAAAAGTGCAGCACTGTGGTACAAGGGTAGGGTGGTATAGACTACGTCATTCTCCGTTATCCCACTGGTAGCAGCGAGGTTGGCTCCATACCAAGTGCGAAGATGATTGATCATTGCAGCTTTCGGGAGACCTTTGTAAACACAAGAGAAGCCATGAGTGAACCAAGAGTGGTCATTCACAGACATGTGGTCTGGGAGAGAGATGTGGCTTAGGAAGATTCATCAGCTGGTGATTAGAGGACTGCATTCAGTTACACCAGAAGTTGGCAATTTTCTTCTGTAAAGAACCAGACGGTAAATGTTTCAGGCTTTGCAGGGTCATAGTCTCTATTGCAACTACTCAACTCTGCTATTATAGCTGAAAGCAGCCACACACAAAAAGGAACAAACTTGGCTCTGTTGCCATAAAACTTTATTTACAGAACAGGTGGTGGGGCTGTTTGTGGCCCACAGGCCATAGTTTGCCGATCTCTGAGTTAGATGGTTATTACAGTAGTAAGTTGAGAAAAAAGGAAAGAATGTCTATTGAATTTCTGCTCTGGTCTACCACCTTGCAAGGTATAGTTGATCCTTGAACAACAGGGGTTTGAATGGCTCGGGGCCACTTATATGAGGATTTTTTCAATAGTAAATATATCCATGGTTGATTGAATCCATGAATGAAAAATTGCAGATACCTAGGAACCTATATGGAGGGCTTTCTATAAGTTATACACATATCTTCAACTGTGTGGAGGGTCAGTACCCTTAACCTGCACATTGTTCAAGTGTCAACTGTATTTTCAAAATTTCATTTAATTCTCATAATTAATAAGTAGAATTATATCCTCTAATTTGCAGATGAGAAAGTTGAGATTCAGAAAGAGTAAATAGCCTATCCATCCTATCTCCTTCCTTCATAACCACTTTTATGAATTTCTTATGTACTGTTCTAGCGTTTCTTCATACAAATATAAGCTCATTTACTCATATGTTCTTTCCCTTTCCCCCATTTTAAAAAAAGCACACTTTTCTGCACTTGTCCCTGCTCCACTTAATGTATTTTGGAGTTCTGTCCATATTTGTGTGTAGAACTTTCCCCTGTTTTTTCATTCATTTGCTCTCACTCTCAGCTGCATCAAGTCCTTTGTGTGTGTGTTACAATTTATTCATATTATTTTGCGATTTCAAATGATGCTGCAGTGAATAACCTGGTCCACATGGCACTGTGCACTATGAATGATGCTCCATCTGTAGGATAAATTTGCTGGTGTGAGACTGCTAGGTCAAAAGATATGTCTTTGTAATTTTGATAGACACTGCCACATTGCCTGTTATAAGGGCTGTCCCCATTTACTCTCCCATCAGTAATACATGAGTGCACCTGTTTCCTCATAGCCCTTCCAAGGTATCCTTTCAAATGTTGGGATTTTTGCCAATCTAAAAGGTGAAAAATGGTATCTCAGTGTAGTTGTATTACACTAAGTACATTTGCATTTTCTTAACTATAATTTATGTAAGTTTTTTGTAAGACTCAATTAAAAGAGTATGCTTATATTGTTTCCCATGGGAGTCAGTACAGTTGGGAAGGGCATGAAGTCATTACCAAGGGGCTGGGGCTAGAGTTTAAGACCTGAGTGGGTAAATTGGCTTTGGGAAGAGGAAGGCAATTCTCTGAAGATTCAGATGCTTCAATATTTGACAGTACCTTAGCTGGATATTGCCTGAATAAAAGTAATTTGTTATAAGGCAAAGCAGTATGGCTGGCAAACTACCATCATCATAAACACAATTCACAATTCATGGTCTTTGTTGAAACGGAAGAAAGCATCAATAAATCAATTGTATTCACCTTGGAAAAAAATTGTCCAGATAGTAAAAGCTCTGAATTATATTTAAAAAAAAAAGAACAAAAAGAAATGCACATCCTTTGCTGGTTTGAAGTACTTTCAGAAACTTTCCTAATTAAAATTTTTAATGAAGAAATAAGAATATCTGGTAACTATTATATAATTTTGTGCTACTGACTGCCTTTGAGGAACAAGGAAAACATTTTGTTCTCTGATTGCTTAAATGAATTCTTTTAATTAATGTTTGGAAGAGTAACTTAACAAATATTTTATTCAGAGAGAAAGAAGAGTAACATAAACATCAACCCAATTATATTCCAATTAAATCTAAATTCTGAATTATAGGATTAAATTAAAGACTGCTTATTCTCATTTTCCCCTAAAATGGGTTTTATATTTGATGTCAAAACCTGCAATTGTGAAGAAGTGTCTTAATACTATATACTTACCTATATAGTATTAAGACTAGAACACCCAGTCACTAACTAAAAGGGCTTGTTTTATCTCAATTATTTCCCAAACCAAAGTTTTCAGTTTAGTTTTACCATTCTATTAAAAATGAAGGTAAAATTTCCATATATTAAGGTAGTGTCTGGATGTAGTGGAAGCATTTGGTTAACTGTGTCATCCTACCATTCTGTTGGCATGGCGATATATAACTTTTGACAAAACAGTGACAGACATTATGCTCTGGGAATCAGCTTTAATAGGTCATCCCCAGCCACCCCTCCTCATGAGGCTCAAAGGAACCCTTATCTATTGATTGGCCAAAAAGTTCGTTCAGGTTTTCTGTACGGTCTTAACAGAATTTTACAAGGAGAATGCATGTTTGTATTACCTGCTTAAGTTAAAATTTTAACCAAAAGAGATAAATGATTCACATAGTCAACTTCCCAATATTAATAATTAGCATGCTGGGGCTAGCTTCCTGCCCTCCTCTTAAATATATCACTCAGGCTTCATTTGATTACGTTTTGGTAACATTTCCCCTGGCCTAGAATAGGCAGACACCAAATAGCTGTTAAATGGATGAACTAGGAGGTGTTCTGGCAGAGTGGTCAGTTGCATGAGCTGTGGAGTCAGCCTACCAAGGTGAATCCTGACACTTCTACTTCTGATCTTGGAAAGTTCTTAACCTCTCTAAGCATCGGTTTCTGAATCTGTAAAATAGGAATAAGAGTAGTACCCACCCGCAGTTGTGGGTGGGAGTGGTGGGAAAATTGTATGAACAAATGCCGTAAAGCTCCAAAAGAATACCTAGTACATCCTACCTCTAATATTGCCTGTTCCATGTAGCAGGGTTCCAGCAACACCGATAATTGGCAGTGTTTTCTCTTAGTGGCTTACAAAATAATGGTGCAGCTTACACTGAAGGTGTAAAGCATTCTAGATTTGATGAAATACATTATTTTAGGCCCTCAGCTAAGAGCCATCCTACACCCACAGCACCAAACAGCTCCAAGTCAGTCTTGCTTGGAAAGATAGTGGTCAAAATATTTGTATAAATATAACCCCATTATTGTTCTGCAGTCTTCTTTGGTGGTCCATTTATAATTGGTTATACATTATATATGGACTCTGGATATAATATAATCAAAATGCAGCAATCATTAAAAAAATTCCAACAACCTATTCAGTGCCAAATCTTATCCATCATCATAACAATTTTTGTAGCTCTTGGTTAACCTCTTTATCTGTTCTATACACCAAGTAGGGGGAGGTATGCATAGCTTAGAGAAACCCAAATGGTTTCATATGCTATGAAACAAGATCAGTTCCCACAGGCAAAGAGCTAAATCCCCTGAAGTATTAGTTATCTGATTAGTTTTGCCGAAGAAAGAGAGCATTTGAAAATCTAACCTAACATTTTCAGGATAGGTCCATTTCTTGGAGAATCCTCTCTTTATTTTTACCTGTGGTTCCAGAAGTATAAATGTATAAGGCAGGAGTGAAAAAGGTCACTTCCGACCTCCAGGACTCTGGGATGGATTCAGTTGACACTTCATCCACTTTGTCTAAGAAAGAGTCGACCCCATCGGTGTTAGAACTTCTGCTCACGTAATAGACGGCCACACCATCTTTTTTCAGGCTTGGCAGCACCTCTTCAACAGCTTCTTGTAGTTCTTAATTTAATGAGACAAAAAATCCAAACAAACTAAATTAGTTCATTCAAGTCTATTAGTGCAATAAATTTTGCAGTGATTTTGTTTTCCCTAAACTTTGCTAAAACGTGTAGATATAGTGATACTTAGAGTTATGCATTTTTAACATGGAATTTACCAAATTTGAAAATATCCCAAGATCCCAATATTTGAGGGGAGGTTGGATTTTAATGGTTTCATAAGCAGCAGATGGTTGGCTGAAGTCTGTATTTTACATGGCAAGTGCAAACAAATGGACATATGGGTAAAAACCAAGATTATGTAAGTGTATGACTTTTATGCATATCTGATATATATATATAGTTATTCCTAATATGTGCCCCACAGGACCAGTGATTTAAAAAAAGAAAATTTTAAGGAAAAAGAGAAATGAAAGCAGGGGAGCCATGCTACTAACAAAGATGATAGAAGCTAACTTTATATAACACATTTTTTTACATATCAGCAACAAGTAGTTCTACTAGGAAGGTTCAGCTGATCTGGGACATAAGCTCCAAACCTCACAAGCACATTCTCTGGCCTAAGAAAAAATGGATCGATGAGCATGTTTTTCAAACTATGGGTCATAATACAGCAGTGGATTGTTAAAATCATTTAAAGTGACCATTATTCTAAAAAATAAAATAGAATGAAATAGAAATTTTCAGAGCATATCACACACAGGAAGAGGTTTTTTTTTTTTAAGTTTTGTTTCAGCTATGTGAGTGTGTGTGTGCTGAGTCACACAAAAATGTAGTTTTTACAGTGGGTCAAGGTCAAAACATTTTTTTTTTTTTTTTTTTTGCTGTACACGGGCCTCTCACTGTTGTGGCCTTTCCCGTTGCGGAGCACAGGCTCTGGACGCGCAAGCTCAGCGGCTGTGGCTCACGGGCCCAGCCGCTCCGTGGCATGTGGGATCTTCCCGGACCGAGGCACGAACCCGCGTCCCCTGCATCGGCAGGCGGACTCTCAACCACTACGCCACCAGGGAAGCCCTAGGTCAAAAAATTTAAAAGGCATTCATGTAATATGCAAACCACATTTCAGGTTTACTACTTGGATTTTTGTGTCGCTAAACCATAAGATGAGATGGTCTTTAAGCTTATTTGTCTTGAATGGTGATAACTGAAGTGAATAGGCCTATCCTTAATAGGAAGGTGACTCAATATCCCGGGGAATTACCTTAGGGAGGCTAAAGCTGATTCATCTTATATGCTTTGTTTTTCACATGTTTATGTATGATGTCTCCATCAAGACATGAGATATCATCTCGATAGATGCATTTAAAAAGTTTTAAAACTTTTTAACCAAAACAATCATACACCTGACAAATATAAATCAAATAGTACAAAAGAGTTTATAATGAAAATCAACAGGCCCTTATCTCACAAATAAACCTGCTGCCTAGAGGCAATGACTTTCAGTTTTTTTTAGCTGTTTCTTCTAGCAATCACTTCTCCATCACCAAATTATGTGCTTTTCCTGCTCCCTCTTGACTTATCATTTTTGATCCCCATCCCCCTTGTCCACCCCCAACAGTTATTATCTTCACTTTATCGTCTGGGTTAATGGTATTTACATCTATTCTGAGACTATAATTCTGTCTTCCTAGCTTTGTCTGTGTGTTGGCTCTAGAAGCTCTAGAACCAATCATCAGGATTGACAAGATTATGACAATGTAATTATTTGTAAATATGACTGCAGAGCGAAGTAACACACGATAATCATCTTTCCCTTCTTGAACAGTTTTCTCCTGGAGTTTCTATTGGCCATCATTCCTTAATGGACTTCGCCTCAGTTCTTTTTTTTTTTTTTAAATAAATAAATAAATAAATTTATTTATTTGTTTATTACCTTTGGCTGCATTGGGTCTTTCTCTAGTTGCAGAGAGCAGGGGTTACTCTTCATTGTGGTGCACAGGCTTCTCATTGCGGTGGCTTCTCTTGTGGTGGAGCTCGGGTACTAGGCACACGGGCTTCAGTAGTTGTGGCACGTGGACTCAGTAGTTGTGGTTCGTGGGCTCTAGAGCGCAGGCTCAGTAGTTGTGGCTCATGGGCTTAGTTGCTCCACGGCATGTGGGATCTTCCCGGGCCAGTGCTTGAACCCGTGTCCCCTTCATTGGCAGGCAGATTCTTCTTTTTTTTTTAATTTAATTTTATTTATTTTTTTATACAGCAGGTTCTTATTAGTCATCCATTTTATACACATCAGTGTATACATGTCAATCCCAATTGCCCAATTCATCACACACCCCCATCCCCCCGCGGCTTTCCCCCCTTGGTGTCCCTACGTTTGTTCTCTACATCGGTGTCTCAATTTCTGCCCTGCAAACCAGTTCATCTGTACCATTTTTCTAGGTTCCACATATATGCGTTTATATATGATACTTGTTTTTCTCTTTCTGACTTACTTTACTTTGTATGACAGTCTCCAGATCCATCCATGTCTCAACAAATGACCCAACTTCATTCCTTTCTATGGCTGAGTAATATTCCATTGTATATATGTACCACATCTTCTTTATCCATTCGTCTGTTGATGGGCATTTAGGCTGCTTCCATGACCTGGCTATTATAAATAGTGCTACAGTAAACATCAGGGTGCACGTGCCTTTTTGAATTATGGTTTTCTCTGGGTATATGCCCAGTAGTGGGATTGCTGGATCATATGGTAATTCTATTTTTAGTTTTTTAAGGAACCTCCATACTGTTCTCCATAGTGGCTGTATCAGTTTACATTCCCACCAACAGTGCAAGAGGGTTCCCTTTTCTCCACACCCTCTCCAGCATTTATTGTTTGTAGATTTTTTGATGATGGCCATTCTGACTGGTGTGAGGTGATACCTCATTGTAGTTTTGATTTGCATTTCTCTAATAATTAGTGATGTTGAGCAGCTTTTCAGGTACTTGTTGGCCATCTGTATGTCTTCTTTAGAGAAATGTCTATTTAGGTCTCCAGCCCATTTTTGGATTGGGTTGTTTTTTTACTCTTGAGCTGCATGAGCTGTTTATATATTTTGGAGATTAATCCTTTGTCCGTTGATTCATTTGCAAATATTTTCTCCCATTCTGAGGGTTGTCTTTTCATCTTGTTTATGGTTTGCTTTGCTATGCGAAAGCTTTTAAGTTTTATTAGGTCCCATTTGTTTATTTCTGTTTTTATTTCCATTACTCTAGGAGATGGATCAAAAAAGGTTTTGCTGTGATTTATGTCAGAGTGTTCTTCCTATGTTTTCCTCTAAGAGTTTTATAGTGTCCGGTCTTACATTTAGGTCACTAATCCATTTTGAGTTTATTTTTGTGAATGGTGTTAAGGAGTGTTCTAATTTCATTCTTTTACATGTAGCTGTGCAGTTTTCCCAGCCCTACTTATTGAAAAGAATGTCTTTATTCCATTGTATATCCTTGCCTCCTTTGTCATAGATTAGTTGACCATAGGTGCTTGGGTTTACCTCTGGGCTTTCTATCTTGTTCCACTGATCTATGTTTCTGTATTTGTGCCAGTACCATATTGTCTTGGTTACTGTAGCTTTGTAGTATAGTCTGAAGTCAGGGAGTCTGACTCCTCCAGCTCCGTTTTTTCCCCTCAAGACTGCTTTAGCTATTCGGGGTCTTCTGTGTCTCCATACAAATTTTAAGATTCTTTGCTCTAGTTCTGTAAAAAATGTCATTGGTAATTTGATAGGGATTGCATTGAATCTGTAGATTGCTTTGGGTAGTAGAGTCATTTTCACAATATTGAATCTTCCAATCCAAGAGCATGGTATATCTCTCCATCTGTTTGTATCATCTTTAATTTCTTTCATCAGTGTCTTATAGTTTTCTGCATACAGGTCTTTTATTTCCCTAGGTAGGTTTATCCCTAGGTATTTTATTCTTTTTGTTGCAATGGTAAATGGGAGTGTTTTCTTAATTTCTCTTTCAGATTTTTCATCATTAGTGTATAGGAATGCAAGAGATTTCTGTGCGTTTATTTTGTATCCTGCAATTTTACCAAGTTCATTGATTAGCTCTAGTAGTTTTCTGGTGGCATCTTTAGGATTCTCTATGTATAGTATCATGTCATCTGCTAACAATGACAGTTTTACTTTTTCTTTTCCAATTTGTATTCCTTTTATTTCTTTTTCTTCTCTGACTGCTGTGGCTAGGACTTCCAAAACTATGTTGGATAATAGTGGTGAGAGTGGACATCCTTGTCTTGTTCCTGATCTTACAGGAAATGCTTTCAGTTTTTCACCATTGAGAATGATGTTTGCTGTGGGTTTGTCATATATGGCCCTTATTATGTTGAGGTAGGTTCCCTCTATGCCCACTTGCTGGAGAGTTTTTATCATAAATGGGTGTTGAATTTTGTGAAAAGCTTTTTCTGCATCTATTGAGATGATCATATGGTTTTTATTCTTCAATTTGTTAATGTGGTGTACCACATTGACTGATTTGCATATATTGAAGAATCCGTGCATCTCTGGGATAAAACCCACTTGATCATGGTGTATGATCCTTTTAATGTGTTGTTGGATTCTGTTTGCTAGTATTTTGTTGAGGATTTTTGCATCTATCTATCATTCATCAGTGATACTGGTCTGTAATTTTCTTTTTTTTTTTTGTAGTATCTTTGTCTGGTTTTGGTACCAGGGTGATGGTGGCCTCATAGAATGAGTTTGGGAGTGTTCTTTCCTCTGATATTTTTTGCAAGAGTTTGAGAAGGATGGGGTTAGCTCTTCTCTAAATGTTTGATAGAATTTGCCTGTGAAGCCATCTGGTCCTGGACTTTTGTTTGTTGGAAGATTTTTAATCACAGTTTCAATTTCATTACTTTTGATTTGTCTGTTCATATTTTCTATTTCTTCCTGGTTCAGTCTTGGAAGGTTATACCTTTGTAAGAATTTGTCCATTTCTTCCAGGTCGTCCACTTTATTGGCATAGAGTTGCTTGTAGTAGTCTCTTAGGATGCTTTGTATTTCTGTGGTGTCTGTTGTAACTTCTCCTTTTTCATTTCTAATTTTATTGATTTGAGTCCTCTCCCTCTTTTTCTTGATGAGTCTGGCTAATGGTTTATCAATTTTGTTTATCTTCTCAAAGAACCAGCTTTTAGTTTTATTGATCTTTGCTATTGTTTTCTTTGTTTCTATTTCATTTATTTCTGCTCTGATATTTATGATTTCTTTCCTTCTGCTAACTTTGGGTTTTGTTTGTTCTTCTCTCTCAAGTTCCTTTAGGTGTAAGGTTACATTGTTTATTTGAGATTTTTTCTTGTTTCTTGAGGTAGGCTTGTATAGCTATAAACTTCCCTGTTAGAACTGCTTTTGCTGCATCCCATAGGTTTTGGATTGTCGTGTTTTCATTGTCATTTTTCTCTAGGTATTTTTTGATTTCCTCTTTTATTTCTTCAGTGATCTCTTGGTTATTTAGTAACATAGTGTTTAGCCTCCATGTGTTTGTGTTTTTTATGTTTTTTCCCCTGTAATTCATTTCTAATCTCATAGCATTGTGGTCAGAAATAGTGCTTGATATGATTTCAACTTTCTTAAATTTACTGAGGCTTGATTTGTGACCCAATATATGACCTATCTTGGAGAATGCTCCATGTGCACTTGAGAAGAAAGTGTAATATGCTGTTTGGGGATGGAATGTCCTATAAATATAAATTAAATCTATCTGGTCTTTTGTGTCATTTAAAGCTTCTGTTTCCTTATTTTCATTTTGGATGATCTCTCCATTGGTGTGAGGTTTAAAGTCCTCCACTATTATTCTGTTACTGTCCATTTCCTCTTTTACAGCTGTTAGCAGTTGCCTTATGTATTGAGGTGCTCCTATGTTGGGTGCATATATATTTATAATTGTTATATCTACTTCTTGGATTGATCCCTTGATCATAATGTAGTGTCCTTCCTTGTCTCTTGTAACATTCTTTATTTTCAAGTCTATTTTTTCTGATATGAGTATTGCTGCTCCAGCTTTCTTTTAATTTCCTTTTGCATGGAATGTCTTTTTCCATCCCCTCACTTTCAGTCTGTATGTGTCCCTAGGTCTGAAGTGGGTCTCTTGTAGACAGCATATATACGGGTCTTGTTTTTGTATCCATTCAGCCAGTCTATGTCTTTTGGTTGGAGCATTTAATCCATTCATGTTTAAGGTAATTATCGATATGTATGTTCCTATGCCCATTTTCTTAATTTTTTGGGGTTTATTTTTGTAGGTCCTTTTCTTCTCTTGTGTTTCCTACTTAGAGAATTTCCTTTAGCATTTTTTGTAGAACTGGTTTGGTGGTGCTGAATTCTCTTTGCTCTTGCTTGTCTGTAAAGCTTTTGATTTCTCCATCAAATCTGAATGAGACCCTTGCCGGGTAGAGTAATCTTGGTTGTAGGTTCTTCCCTTTCATCACTTTAAGTATATCATGCCGCTCCCTTGTGGCTTGTGGAGTTTCTGCTGAGACATCAGCTGTTAACCTTATGGGAGTTCCCTTGTATGTTATTTGTCGTTCTTTCCTTGCTGCTTTCAATAATTTTTCTTTGTCTTTAATTTTTGCCAGTTTGATTACTATGTGTCTCGGTGTGTTTCTCCTTGGGTTTGTCCTGTATGGGGCTCGCTGTGCTTCCTGCAGTTGGGTGGCTATTTCCTTTCCCATGTTAGTGAAGTTTTCAACTATAATCTCTGCAAATATTTTTTCTGGTCCTTTCTCCTTCTGGGACCCCTATAATGCGAATGTTGTTGCGTTTAATGTTGTCCCAGAGGTCTCTTAGGCTCTCTCATTTCTTTTCATTCTTTTTTCTTTATTCTGTTCCACAGCAGTGAATTCCACCATTCTGTCTTCCAGGTCACTTATCCGTTCTTCTGCCTCAGTTATTCTGCTATTGACTCCTTGTAGTGTAGTTTTCATTTCAGTTATTGTATGGTTCGTCTCTGTTTGTTTGTTCTTTAATTCTTCTAGGTCTATGTTAAACATTTCTTGCATCTTCTCGATCTTTGCCTCCATTCTTTTTCCAAGGTCCTGGATCATCTTCACCATCATTATTCTGAATTCTTTTTCTGGAAGGTTGCCTATCTCCACTTTATTTAGTTGTTTTTCTGGGGTTTTATCTTGTTCCTTCATCTGGTACATAGCCCTCTGCCTTTTCATCTTGTCTGTCTTTCTGTGAATGTGGTTTTTGTTCCACAGGCTGCAGGATTGTCCACCTACCTTCTTTTAGAGTTCAGAAGTTCTGGAAGCTGGTAGTCCAAAATCAGGGTACCACAAGGGTCAGGTTCTGGTGAGAGCTCTCTTCCTGGTGTACAGATAACCATCTTCTTTCTGTGTCCTTACATGGTGGAGAAAGTGGCAGGTGGATTCTTAACCACTGCGCCACCAGGGAAGTCCCTGCGTCAATTTATTTTCAACCTCCATCAGATCAGCTTCTCCCTTTTGTTGCTCTTCTCTCCTAACTCTTCTCTCCTCTTGTATTTTGACTGCTCTGTAGTTCTTCAGTATTTTGAGAAGATCATCAAAAATATGGCTGTTGTAAAAACAGTAACTGGAGTGCTAATGTCCCTTGCCAATGCCTTGGTTCAGACCCTCATTATTTCCTAGCTAGATAATTGCAGTAGCCTCCTGACTGATCTCCTTGCCTCTAACCTCTCCCTGCTTCCAATATCAGTGACAGCACTCCCAACTTCTTGTTCCTGCCCTGTTTAAAATCCTTCAATGGCTTCCTTTGTGACAGAAGCCACTCTCTATGCAGTGTGTGAGGTCCTGAGGTCCTTCACAGTCTATGGCCCCCTCCCCGACTTTTCTGATGTCATCTCCTTCTATCTACCTCTTGTCCCCTTTCCTCTAACCGCACTGATCTATGTGAAGTGAGTGTACCCATAATTCTCACCTCTTACTATCTTTGTCCAGGTGATTTCATCTGCCCGGAATGCCCTCTGGTTCCCGGTCACTGTGAAAACTCCTGTTCATCCTTCAAGACTCAGCCTCTTTGTACTTAGCTCTATGGCCCTCCCACAGGAGCTTGCATATACTTCTATCACATGTGTTTAGTATGTAGTGTGACACGCTTCAGTTCTTTTTCTCCTCTATTTGACAGTGAAAAATTTGAGGTTAAGGGATTATAACATAATCATCTTGGCAACCCCTCCACCACTAGATAAGTTCCCAATAAATGTTTACAGTTGAAAGAATCTGCACAAAGTATTATATTAGTCAATGTGGAAGAGACAGTGGAAGGGATGGCCCTTCAGGTTGTCCCAAATGAAGTGAAGTGGATTCTACCTCCATGCCTGCCCACCAACCAGTCACTGGATGCAGATTAGGGGTGGTAGTGCTTGACCTTGGGCAAAGCAGCTTTCTTCAACCAAGGGCAAGCCCTGGAAAGGCTCTTAGCTGACAGCTGTCAGCTACCAATGCTTTCAGCAGCTGAGGAATGAGTACCTCAGTCCTGGAGTGGGGATTTGGGCAGCATATCACAGCATCCACCACAACTTTCATTCTTAGTGATAAAAGATTTACAGATTTCATTTGTGGAGAAAAATTTGTATAGTAGCTTTACATACATCACCTCACATAATTTTCACAATGACCCTGTGTTATAGATGATGGTAACCCTGTTTTTACAAACGAGGACAGAAGCTCAGTGAGTCTATGTATGGAAGGTTATATACAAAATGAAAAGAATTATACCAGGCTTCTAGGGGTCCCACCTCCTTGTACTAGACATTCAAGTTCAAGTTTTGGTAAAGTGCCTTGATTTTTCGTAAGACACTGTCTACTTGACATGCTCAGTGCTGGTTAAAGCATGTGGATCTGCCTTTACATAGTTATATGGACAATCCCTCATTCATTTTTTGATGAAGAGCATAACCTTAAGCTTTATGAAAAGTAGGATTCAAGGAAAGTTGCCTAGAGGGTGCAGAGTGGATCTGTCACTTCTTCATTAGTCTAGGCTGAAATTATGGATGGCAGTAGAACCTCAGAGAAAGTAGTACCCCTTTGGATGATGGAAAATCGACTGATTATGAAATCACTGCTCCCCCTTAAAATTCATTTTGTTAAAAAGTAAAGAAAATAAATCAGGGTAGCATAGGAATTTTCCTCCCTCACCCATAACCTTTTTTTTTTAAAGAAGGAGCAGAAGAGAAATTTCTGAGTACACAGGTCCATTCCTAGAAAGCAGGGGGAGAGGGCAGGTGGTGAGCTGAATCAGTCTTCATCATCAAAGTGGCAAGATGCTACTGGCTAAACCTGCTGCTTTTTGATAGGAAAAGCATTCAGTCTAGCAGCTTGTTCTGCTATTAGATTGCCTCACTGAATGGGTAACTGACCAAGTTAGTTAAATAAAACACCCCAGGAATGTTTACTAATAAAGTAAGATCTGAAAAGAAGGCAATGAAAGGAAATGGGTTTTGATCAGAATTTCAGGATGATGTGAAATGGTTGGTGGATGAACAAATCAGAATTGAAGACTTATCTTTTCTTCACTCAGAAAGGCAACTGAAACAAACTGGTTCTAACACAGCCCTTAGAGACTGAAAATAGTTTTAAAAATACCATTTGTAACTGTGATTTTGCATTTCTATCCCTGGAAGTTTGGAATTATAGTAATTAATAACCTAGTGTCTAGTCTTTACCTCAACAAGATGTGCTAGAACACCCTTCAAATAGAGGCATGCATACCCTCCTCTTCCCCACAACACAAAGCACCCTGAGGTCAGAAAGATGTTTAATCAAGGTTAAGTCCCACTAGGAGTAACCAGATTTTTAACAGGGAGATACATACTCATCTCATATTTATATAATTATATAATTTCTTAATATTATTTTTCATTTCTCTCAGTTAAAGTGTCTTGCGTTCTAAATAGCCCTGGAATCAAGGGTAACGGCTCGTCATGAGGTTACCAGGTCATTCCAGGCCTTACATAATTATAATCATTTGATATCCATAAGCAACCAAGTCACCTGTCTACTAGTTGTGTACTTCCCTATTTCTCAGAGGCTGTGGGAGGGTCCTTTTCAAACACTGGCCGATTACAGTCCTTATGCAGAGTAATTCAAACGCTATCCTTCTTCGGATTCAATAACATAAACAGCTGATTTAGAGTTAATTTTGTTTTTACCTCTTCACTCCCTTCTTGTTTCTAAACAAGAAAATAAACTGATAACCATTCCCAAATATGCCAGCAATGTGCTCCTTTGTTTTTGAATGGAGATGTACAACCGTCCCCCTTGCCACCTTCAGCAGGGCAAGAAGAAAAATTTTAGAGAACACCTTTAAGCTAGCTCTCTCTTCAGAGCTTGGGTTACTTGGCTGGGATCCTAGCTCTTGAATATACTCCTCATTGGATGTCTGGGTTTCTGTCCTCTACCATCCTAGACACAGACTCTCCCCAGCCCATCCTGTGCTCATCACCAGCTCCCTCTCTGGCAATGAGTCCCAGAGAGAGCACCTCTCTCTTGTAGCCCTCTGCCAGAAGTAAACTGGGAGGTAAAACAAGTCCGTGGTAAGGAGAGGCTGGGCCTGGGGGAGATTGGGTCTAAATGGATTTTCTCAGATTAGGATATATTTTATTTTTTTAACATCATTTTTCATGCCGTCATGCCCATCCCAATAGTTCTTAGACTTTGGAGAAGAAAGCCTGTTACAGCCAGCCAAAATGATGGAACTCATTAATGCCACAAACATTTACTTATTAGGGCATTATTCAAAGATATATGAGAAAACTGTAAGCCGTTGAGACAAAGTACATTGAAGCAACACATCTAAGTTACTCCTTGGGCAGCCCAGAAAGAGGAATGGAGACAGGGTATCTCTATGCCCTGATCCTTGAATAAGTTTGCACTAGAAAATTATCTCATTGCATGGAAGTGAGGCCACTGCTGTTGGCCATTCCTTGGGTTCTCTGAGTCCCTATTTTCTCTACAGTAGAGTCTCTTCAGTAAACAGCTTAAAAATGACTATTATTTAAGTCCAGCCTGCTGTTGTCCTTACATAGTAAAACTCTTTCATGAAGCATCTCACTGGTGTTGGGGACCTGATGAAAACTGCCTCTGGGCTCCTCTTGCCTAGAATTCCCCCTCTACAAGTGCACTTGCCCAACTCTGTTGTCAGTGTCCCCAAGAAGCCTTCACCCTCTGCTCTTTTTCCTCCACAGCACTCGGTAGCTCTCCCAGCATACTTAACACATTCTCCTGGGCATCACAATCATTTGTGTATATGTGGCTTAGTTCTTCTACTGGACTGTAAGATCCTCGAACTAATTCAGCTTCTCTCCCCATCCCACCATGGCAACTAGCTTGTACCTTGCAGGGACTCTCTAAATATTTCTTGATGTGGTATCAAAATTGTTGTGCCATCTGCTTTTCTCCATCTAACCTCAAAAGTTTGTTTGATGAGAGTTCTCCTTGGTCCTGACACTAGTTTTAGAATGTTCTCCTGTTTTGGAACTTTCAATGATGCAACACTTTTGAAAGCTATTGGAAGCATTTTATCTTATCACATTGTTTAAAGGAGGTCCAATTTTATTTTTCACAACCCTGAAAAACCAGGTCAAAGATAATCTGGAATATTTTATAACCTCTCTGGATCTCAGTCTTGAAAGACATAGTATCTTTGTTACTAAAGCCTTGTACAAGAGTAGTGCCAGCACTGGGGGAGCTGTGCGTGATTATGTTGAGCCGTGGAATGCAGACCTGGCCGGTGAGCTGATGAATGAGTTATTCTTCCAGTAGAAGAGATAGCTTAGCGACAATCTTAATGCTAGCATAAATGGAAACAAAGCAAACTTACTATTTTGGGGGCCCTTTTGGGTGTTAAAAAAAATTTTTTTTTTTACAAAACATCCTATGTTGTATGAAATTAAATATGGCTTGCTGTTTTCCCCATATTCTATGTTTGGGAAGTTGCTTGAAAAACTACTGGCCCAACAAATTGGTTTCTATCAACTACAACATTATTTGGGTTTCAATAGCTGAAGGCAATTTTTCCATGTGATTACATACACCGTACCCTTCTATGGAGAAGGATCCTGAAATGTACCACAGAGAGAAAATTATATTCTCTGGGAGATGGGTGGTTCTGTTTGATTCAGGGAGGTGTTTGTGAGTCTTTGGTTTTCTCTAAGTATAGTAAGTTCTGATGAAAAATTGGGTACTGAAATGCCTGATAAGGTTGAGCCCTGTTAAACTTTGTGAAGAGTCCCCCAAATTCATGACAAGTGGATCAATCTTCATCATAAATACCACTGTGCCGGTCCTTTATCTACACTCCAGAATTTGACAGATAGCTGAAACTCAAGAGCTCTTACTAGCCCATGAGCCCTGAGGCTGAAATTCAAAGTAAAGAATCAAACCCTGTTGAACTGTCACCCCTTCAACATTTCTAAATCTTTTCATCTTTCTGTACCATGTTCAGATGGTGTAATAGAATATAAAAAGTGTCCTAGAAGTGAGAAGAAAATTGGGTTCCGTCCTCGGCTCTCTCTGACCCTAGGGAATTGATACCACCCCTCTGGGCCTTTGTTCATTCAACTATTAAACAAGTGGGAACTAGACTGATTGTTTCTCAAAGCCTAGTCCTTAGATGATTTGCTTCAAAATCATCTAGGGGTGGCATGGGGCTTGCTATAAAAATACATTTTCCTGGGCCCCACTACAGTCCTGCGAATCAGTGTTTTTGGGGGATGAGGCTCAGGAATCCTTTTTTTCTTTTTTTAAATAAGCTTCCCAGGTGATTCTTACGCTCATTAAAGTGACTCTTCTAAACTTTTTATTGCAGTATAACACACTCGTTAAGAGTTGGAGGATTATAAAATTAGAATATCTCTAAGATTCTTTCCAACTTTAAAGAATTCTAAGAATCAGTCCATTCAACACATTTACGCATGGGCACATTTATTAACAAGCATGCAACTTTGGACTCTGTTACCCCCTTTGCAGATCAGAGTTGCAGATCAGAGTGTAATTCTGCATGCTGTGTAATGGTCTCTCAGTGATTTGGAAAAACAGAATGTTTTTCAAATGTGTGGCCTCTCTCAAAGGTCAGTTTACTGTAGAGAGTGCCGTAGGTCCACTGGAAAGTCTGTTCAAATTTGATCTGAATGTCAGAATTTCATTATACTTTCCATGTACACTGACCAAAGCATAATACTCAATGACAGAAGACTGTTGCCTGGGCGGGAAAGGAGATATCTGGCTGTATTTCTGATTTGATTACAGAACCAAACTCTATTATAGTCATTTAAATCCAAGCTTCTTTGTCAATAAAACTCCCAGTCTTTGACCTCCCTCACAGAGGGCCTGGGATAATATGCAGGTAAAAAGTATTTAAATTCCTCCTGAAGTGGTACACAGATCACTGTGCTAATGACTTTCCTCTGAATCAACTGGTAAAGTAATAGGCTTAATTGAGAGTCTTCCAGTTACTAAATAGTGAAGTTGTCTCTTTTCCCAGGCAACTAGAAATCGTTGGGAATTTTCTAGGAAAAGCCATCCCCTTCAAATAATGTGGCTGCCTTTAAAATTATCCCCCTGCTTTTAAACTTTTATACAAAGCCTTCATTTTTTTTGGATTGTTTATTTTATGCCCTATGAAACAGGTGTGTAAGGTTCCTGGTTTCCCACAAGTGAATAGACATCTCATCTTTGTGTGATACTAGGTGAACTCCTTAGCTTGCTTCAGTTTCCCCAGCTATGAAATGAAGGGGGAGAGCAGATGGATGCTTAGTCTCTTCCAGCTCTAACACTTTCCATTCATGTAGAGGAAGGTAGCGTAACGTAGGGAAAGTCATGGGCTTTGAAACTGGACAGACTTAGGTCGGAATTTTAAGTTTCCTCAGTTTTATGGCAGGGGGTAATGATATGTTAGTTCTCAGGGTTATAAAAGCATGTGGGATAGGGCTTGGCACAGAAAGACATTCCAGAAAGGTGAGGCTTCCTGGCTCCCTATTCCTCCATGGCTTTTCGCCTGCACCTGGTTAGGCCTCCTCTTACTGATAGAGTGAGAAGCAGCCCACTGGTCCTTATTCAAGTGCAGGGACAAGATTTCTGGGAAGGGAAACCCAGCAGTCCTGTGGGTAACAGGTTCTTGGTTTCTTCCTGAACTGGTGACCACTGGGGCATGAAGTTACCATTTTGGGTCTGGTTGAAATGTGGCAGGAGGTAACTACAGAACCAAAGGTCACTGTTGCTATAGATGTAATGGGGGGTCACCAGAGCCTGCAGCAGGTAACCAAAGTCTTCTCCCTGGGGAGTAGGTGGGATCACCTTCTCTCTGCCGTGAGAATCCAGGGAGGCTAACAGCATTTGAGAGTTGGAAGCAGCCTTGAAGACCATTAGAGAGGAGGAAACCAAGATACAGAGAGGGAAAGTGACTTTCCCATGATCACACAGCCAATCAAGCAGCAGAGGTGAGAACAGTCTCTCTGGATCCTCCGGAATTCACACTCATGACCCTCTGCATTTCAACGCAGATGTTGTCAGCCCTGGTTTAGAGCTTGGATTCTGGAGGTAGATAGATCTGGTTAACCTCCTCCTCTCAATTCTGTTATCTGGGGCATAAGGCTCCACCTCTCTGCCCTGAGCGGTCTCAACTATAAAGTCAACCCTACCCGTGTGAGCATTCACAGCAACACTGTATGTGTAGTGCTTAACAAAGGGTCTGGCACAGTCAGCTTCCACGACAGAAGGTTCTAATGATCATTAATTGGCGTTTTCAGGAAGGGCTGCCATCCCTTCCCTCTACACCTGCAGTTCCGAGCCGAACCCCACCCTCTCCTAACCCCTACGCCGCCACGCTGCAGCGGGCTCGTCAAAGCGCGGAGGAGCCCGGTGCCAGGGCGTGGCGGTCCCCAGGCTCACCTGGCGAGGCCAGGAGCACCTTCGCCCCGCAGCACTGGAAGCAGTGCAGCAGGGACTTGCCGCGGATGTTACAGTTGAGGCACGCCATGGCACAGCCCAGCTTGGCCAGCCCCAGCCACAGCCATACGTAGGCCGGTTCGTTGCCCAGGAATATCGCCACGCACTCTCCCTGCCGGAGGCCGAGGCGGTCGCGCAGCGCCCTCGCCACTTGGTTGCTGCGTCGGTCCACCTGCACGTAGCTGAGCGTCTGGTCGCGGAAGATCAGGAACGGCTTGTGCGGGCTCTGGTGTGCTCTCTCCAGAAAGGCGTGGAGGATGGTGCGCACTGGCCGGCGCTGCCCATAGCTGCGCACCTGCCGGGCCATCCTGGCCAACCGCAGGAAGTAGCTCACGTCCTGGAAGAAGTAGGGGGAGCAGAGGTTCACCAGTAGCGGCAGTAGCAGCACCCCCGCCAGGACCGCGTAGATGACGGGCAGCATGACGGCGGCCGGGGCCCCAGGTCCCTCGAGGGCAGAGGGCGCGCTTCGGGCGTGCAGCACGGCGGCGGGGCGGGCTCTGGGCGGGCGACTGGCGGGCGGCACAGGGGCGCTCGGCGAGGCGGGGGCGACGGCGGAGCGCCTGGGCTGCGGGCACCGTTGCGTGCTCTCGGGCAGGTGGAGCGGTGTCTGGGCTGCCTGGGTTTCGGGGCACGACCGGCCGGCTGAGCCCGCCCCCTCGTCGGGGTGCAGCCACCTGCGCGCCAGGCCCGCCCCTGCGGTCCTCCCAAGGCGGGGAAGGCGGCTCCGCGGCTCACTGGGGCCTCGGCCGCCTCTCCGCCCGAGTCTGGAGGTCTGGGGGCAAGGCTGGACTACCCCGTGGTGTGATCTTATCAAAATGGTGACCGTAAGACACCTTAGAAGACGCTGAGAAGATTGGATGAGATAATGCAGGCGCAGGGCTAGTGTTATTCATTGCTGCCCGAATAGAGTGCCTTATAGAGACGACAGATTGTTATTATCAATAGAGAACCTTCTAAGTGGGAGACAGTCCTATTAGTAGCGGGCACCAGGTGCCACTGCCAAATCAGAATTCCATCTCTCCTTCCTGGTCCTGGGGGCATTCCGCCTACTCTCTGTTTCTCACATTTGCTTTCCGACACCCCGCACCCCGCCGGACCCCGCCCAGCCCCCAGGCTAATTGCCAGGAGGGCTCTTGTGACAAAGAACTCAGGGGTGAACAAAAGCGCCTGCGATTGCCGCCTCCCGCTCATCCCAGCCCCTGGGCAGTGAGTGAGGATGGGGCGCTCCAATCCGAGACGTCCCTTCGGCCCAGCTAGCCCAGATTAAGCTTGAGGTAGCGCCACACTGCCACATGAAACCAAGTTCCGGTGAGGTTTTGATTAGTTATAGTACGTTGTTCTTTAAGTCATCTCGCCTTCCCCCCTCCTTGTATGTTGAAAATTCTCAAGTATTGTCAGTCCAGTTCAATTCAATTTACTAAGTGGCTCCGTGAGAAACTAGCACAACACAGAGGAAATTAAGTAAAAGTTACTGGCATTTCTCAGAAGCCATTTCTTTTTCTTTTTTAAAAAAATACATCTTTATTGGAGTATAATTGCTTTACAATGGTGTGTTAGTTTCTGCTGTGCAACAAAGTGAATCAGCTATATGTATACCTATATCCCCATATCCCCTGCCTCTTGCGTCTCCCTCCCACCCTCCCTATCCCACCCCTCTAGGTGGTCACAAAGCACCGAGCTGATCTCCCTGTGCTATGCGGCTGCTTCCCACTAGCGATCTGTTTTACATTTGGTAGTGTATATATGTCCATGCCACTCTCTCACTACGTCCCAGCCTTCCCTACTGCCCCTGTGTCTTCAAGTTGGTTCAGAAGCCATTTCTTTTAGGGCGATCCTTTCATTTAATTTCCCTTAGTGCTGCTTCTATACAGAGTGAATACAGGCTGCTACGGAGGAGGGTCAGGATTTAAGTAAAGCAGCGTTTTACTCTCTTCCTCCTCTGTCTTCCTGCGTTCATCCGTTTTATTCTTTTGAGACAACCACAAGTAATGAATGCTTACCCCTGCCAGAAACTCTGCTAGGGCCTTCCCTGTATGATATTTTTTGGAGCCTCACAATCATCTAAAGATGGCACTTTCGTGCTCATTTATAGACAGAAAAGGGACACTGAGAGAGGTGAATTAAGACAGCTAGTAAGTGATGCGTGGGAGTTTGGAATTGGTATCTTTTTGTTCCCAGGCCCACTCTTTACTGTAGCAACATGTTATGCTATTCTCCTATTCTGTGGGTTTCTAGCCATGTTTTCTTTTTCCTTTAGCAATTTTATTTTTTTTCCCCCTTTCACAATCTCCCCTTCCCCCATTTTTGCATCCTCCTCTTTTTATCCCTGGAAACTGCTCTAGCAACCCTTTCCCTTTTCCTGACTCTTTCATGGCTAATCCAGCTACTATCTAATGACTGCTTGCATCATTGCCCTGGAGAAGAGCCGGGGGCCTTGGTTATCCCTGAGGAGAAGGCTGTAGTGTAAAAGTAGAGGTCAGGACAGAAGCCATTCTGTAGTGCACCTCTTTTTTCATGTTGAAGCTAGAGCCAGGCCTCCTTTTCCATCCCAAAGCCACCTGGTCCCTTCATGACTAATCACTTCAGTGTAGCCTCCTAGACCTCTCTTGTGTTGTTCTTAAGCAGCTACTCTTTCCCCAGAGTCCTTGATTGCCACAAATGGCCACTTTCTCCTCTCTTACTCTGAGGATCACTTTAGCCTTGTGCATCCACAGTTTTTCGGCTGCAACTGAAAGAGAACAACGCCCAAACTGGCTTAAGCAGGCACAGGAGTTTGAGACTCAGAGTCCAGGGGTAGAATACGCTTCAGGTAAGCCAGTTTCCCTTTCTCCATTTCTCTGCTCCGCCTCCTCTGTTCTCAGGCTGATTCTCCCATCATGGTCCAAAGATGGCTGCCAAGCCCTTAGGGGTACCTGCTTCCAGTGTCGACTTCAGACAGAAATGTAAGATTCTTTTCCGTAAGAGAAAAAAAAAAAAAAAAAAAAAAGGAAGGAAAGAAAAAGAGAAAAGAAGAAAGAAAGCTCTTACTGGGTTATGTGCCTGTCTTTGTGGGCTGGGGAGAGAGAAATGCTGATTGGTTTAAGCCAATCAGGGCTCACCCATGGAACTGGGGGTACAGTCAATCCCACTTACACCATACTATGGAAAAATCAGGGTCTTATTAAAGAGGAAGTGGGGAGAAGAAATGAATTTGGGGAAACAATTAGCTAATGTTCGTTATATATATCTTGGAACTATTTTTCCCAATGATTCTAGCTTCCAGCCTGGGTTCCACTTTGTGCTCTACTACCAGCCTAATGGTCTTTGTGGAAATTTTGCTATCATCATCTCGCCAATGCTCAGTTATCTTCAGTGACCCCCTCATTGCTTCCCATCCTCTTCCACTCATAGAGTCTGTAGACAATTGTCATATTTGTACAGCATACTAGAACACATCTGGGCTGGAGCTGGTCAGATGCCCTGGGTCCTGCCTGGCTCTCTTGAGGAGGGAGAAGATTGGTAGCTTAGCACATTGGTTACCCATTCTAGAAACATCTGCTGGGAAGCTCTGGTTTATAAAATGAAGTTCAAACTTTAATTTCTGGCTCTTCTGATGCTGACTTGAACTTTCACTGCACTCAGTTAACAAATATTTATCGAGTTTCTACTATGAACCGAACATCATGAGGCACTAAGTATTTCAAAATGGATGAAAACTTAATTGCAGCTACTTCTTTTCAAGAACACTTTGTTTTGAAGAGTCTGGCCTACACCCTCCTAAAAATGCCCTGCATATTCCTCTTTGTATGACTTTGTTCTTGCCTATTTCCATCCCTGAACTCTCCACCCCTCTAAATCCCAACTCTTTAAGGCAGTGGTTCACAGATTCCTGGTTTTCTCAGTCCAGTAGCATTTCAAAGTAAAGTACCAACTTAAAATTTTTTCCAGTAAAATCAGCTGCCCCTAGCCAACTACAGTCTGTTTTTATTACTATTTCATAAAAGAATGACATTTTAGCATTAAAAAGGAAAGTATAATATCTCTTATATGTGGAATCTAAAAAAGTGGTACAAATGAACTTATTTATAAAACAGAAATAGAGTCACAGATGTAGAAAACAAACTTATGGTTACTGGGGAGGAGGGGAGGAGGATAAATTGGGAGACTGGGACTGACATATACACATGTACATATATAAAATAGATAACCAATAAGGACCCACTGTATAATACAGGGAATGCTTCTCAATACTCTGTAACGACCTATATGGGAAAAGAATCTAAAAAAGGAGTGGATGTATGTATATGTATAACTGATTCACTTTGCTGTACACCTGAAACTAACACAACATTGTAAATCAACTATATTCCAATAAAAATTATAAAAAAAGAAAGTATAACTGAACCGTACACTTAAAAATCGTTAAAATGGTTAATTTTATGTTATGTATATTTCACCACAAAAATATACACAAAAAAAAGGAAAAATACACACAAAAAGGAAAGTATAGTCCTTTTCGAGGAAGGATGAAGACAACATTATACCAACATATAAAAAAGATGGAAATTAAAATATTTTTGAATGCAGAAAAAATACAATTTTTATTGGTTTATTATCCATAGATATTATTTCTATGTAAGTTTGAATGTTTAGAAATATAAATTCAGTAGTGAAGCATGAATTGAACCAAACCTCTTGGACTTTGATATAACTCAAGATTGTTTTATCACTGAGGTCTCAAATGTGGAGCTTCCTTACCTCACACCCTTAGTGAAGCTGCCTGGTCCCTTCTGCTCCCATGCCCCCACAGCCACTGAGCCTACCTGTTACCTTCATCAAGATTCTAGTGCCTTCCTGACCAGTCACTTCAGCCTCCTAGACTCCTTGTTTCCTTAAACTTTCTACCCAGAGCACTAGGTTACCGCAAGTGCCCACTCTCTTCTGACCCATTCTGAGGCACTGCAGGAGGAGTTCAGGAGACAGATGTGATAACTGGAGCGCACGTTGACACCTGCTAGCCTGGGTCAGGACTTCCCTGATGCTTCGCCCCAATTCATTCATGTCTGCTGGTGTCTTAGGGAAAGCCTCCCAGTGGCAGTTCCTAACTCCCTTCTATGTCCCCAGTCCCAACCTCAAATGCTCTATAAAAGCAGGTGGTCTCTCCTCCTACTTTATGGGCGTCAAAATTACCTGGAGAACATGCTAAAACACAGCTTGCTAAGCCCCACCTGGAGAATTTCTGATTCTGTAAGTCTTGGGTGGGGCCAGAGAATTCACATTTCTAAGAAGTTACCAGAAAATGCTGTAGCTGTTGGTCCAGGGACTATACTTTGCGAATGATTGATTTAACCCAATGGTTTCCCAGCTGCTCAGCAGAGCCCGAGGACTTCTGAGGAGCCACTGAGGAAAATTCATTGCAGAGCATGGGAAGGGGACTCTGGGACCCAACCCAGCTCCAATCAGAGGAGCTCTATGTATATGTCTCTTACATATTGGACTATCATGTAGACTTCACATGAAAAGAGTGCTCCTATAACCTTTTCTTCTAAATACTCCAGCCTGTGTGGATCTATCCCTTGTACTGGACTTATAAACCTACCACACAGCTTGGCTGTTGATTATTTCATGACTGTTAGTTTTGCCTTCCCAGTTAGGATTCAGTTTCCTGGAATGAAGTAATGGAGCATGAGCCTTGAAGTCAGAGGACCTGGGTTCAAGTCTTCGTCTGTCATGTAGTGGCTGAGGACACTTAGGTAAGTTACCTGAACTCTCATAGCACCTTGTATTAATTTTGTAGGCCTTGAGACACCTAACGCACAGGGACTGTTGTCAACAAAAAATGTGTAGGTTATGAAGCCTGTTGCTTATGTAACGTTACTTAGTACAGATAGGAAGTTTGTGTGACCAATCCATTCAGTGGTTTATAGGAAGATTCATCTCTGACTGTGTTGTCTGCCATGAATCAGACTGTATTTCTTGAAATGTGGGTGCCTGCTATCCTGTTGAATGCCTAATGTAGTAGCATTCAGGTACAGATGTACAGGCTGTGTAGGGAAAATGTAAGAGTCTGGTGAAGATGGAATATACTGAGGTTAGCCTTTCTTTTGGAGAATGAAGGAAAGGAGAGACTGAAAACAATTGGTTGTTGGTTTTAGAGATGAGGGAGTAGGGCTCCCCCTTTTTTTTTGCATCCCAGTGATGCTTACTAACTACACAATCAAGACAAAATACAATTTGAGAAAAAGGCATTTGTTCTCATTAGTTCTAATCAGACTGCCTTTGATTTGGTGTTGAATCCTAACTGAGGGAAAATCCTAGTGAATCATTATTGCTTCTAGTTCTAACATGCGTGCTTCATAAAATTTGGTTTCAGCCCTCTCTGTCCTCTTTCAGTATCCCACGACAACCTCCAGTTCCCTGTCCCAGTCACAATGCACTCTTTTCCATTCCTGAATGTGTGGGTTACTTCTTTACCCCTTTGCCCTTCTCTTGTCTTGTAATATCATCTTCTTGCCTACTTCTTCTTCTTCTTTTTTTTTTTTTTTTTTTTGTGGTACGCGGGCCTCTCCCTGTTGTGGCCTCTCCCGTTGTGGAACACAGGCTCCGGACGCGCAGGCTCAGTGGCCATGGCTCACGGGCCCAGCCACTCCGGGGCACGAACCTGTGTCCCCTGCATCGGCAGGTGGACTCTCAACCACTGCGCCACCAGGGAAGCCCTTGCCTACTTCTTAAATGTAAAAATTTCTTAGGGTGTTTCTTTACCTTTCTTCTCTCTGTCTCCTTCTCTCATCTATTAGCCTCATCTATTCCTATTGATGCTGAGGAATCCCAAGTCTAAATATTCAGCCCTCACCTTCTCCTGAGTTCCACATCTGATTTGTTATGGTGTACTGAATACCTCCATATGAATTCATTTATTTAGTCATTCACTTATTAATTTATTCATTTAGCATTTATTTAAGGTGTACTAGATGAACCCTACTTCACAGTGAAGCAGATAGAGCAGATATTATTATTTTCATTTTCAGGTCAGTGAATTGAGATCCAGAGAGGTTAACCAATGTGCTGAAGGTCAGACAGAGCAAGTCAGTTCTGGAGCAGGGACTATAACTTAAGTTTTCCGATTCCTGTAGGCACTGGTCTATAAAGTGTTGTGGGTTGAATGGTGTTCCTGCCACAAACCCTCGGTTTTTTAATCATTTCCCCCTGCCCACTGCATGGATGCTGCTTAAAATGGTGTCTTCCATTACCTTATGGCATGTGATTATTTCCTTCTCCCTGCAAATCTTTCAGCTTTGGCTTTCTCCTTGCTCAATTACATTCCCAATTTTCTAGCTCATATTCTTTTTTTGTTCCGTATTCATACTTTTTATTGAAGTATAGTTGATTTACAGTGTTTCAGGTGTATAGCAAAGTGATTCAGTTATATGTGTGTATATATATATTCTTTTTTAGATTCTTTTCCATTATAGGTTATTATCTAGCTCATATTCTTGAGATAACAAATCTGGTAGCCCAAACAAATCACCCGTGTACATGATTGTGTAGAATTCTTAAAGCAAATATCCATAGGCTGCTGTCCAGCCTATAGATGACTGCAACTGAATAAGGTGCACAGTCTTGGTCCAATCAACTATGTGTATTCGTGGAGATGTATGGAGGTGGGGAGAGGGAGGGGATGGAGTCTCCCAGTTCAAAACATGTTGACTGTACAAGGTACTCAGTTGTGGAGACTTGGCAGTTTTCCGCTAAAGGGACTATGGGCATGTTAAAACACATTAATTGGCTTGTCTTATCTTTCTCTTCTGTTTATTTCAGATTATAATGTCTCCACTGAGTTTTCTCTGGCTACTATACACAGCAGTCATGGATAACTAGTTTCTATTCACTAATAAATAATAATTTATAATTGCCATACTTATGTGGCAAGATTATTTGTGTAGATCCAAGTCTGATATCGTAGTCCTTCTGTCTAAAGAACTTCTCCTAACATTTCTTGAACTGTAGATCTCCTGGCAATAGATTCTTTCAGCTTTTGTTTTTCTGAAAAAGTCTTTATTTAACCTTCATTTTTGAATGGTATTTTCACTGGGTAAAGAATTCTGGTATGAATAGTTTTATTCTTTTGGTACTTTCAAGATGTCACTCTGCTGTCTTCTGGTTTGCATAGTTTCTAACTGCTGTGTTTCTTCTTTTTTCCTGATAATTTTTAAAAATTATTTTTATTTTAAAATAGCACAGGAGCATGGTTAAAAACCAAGAACAATAAAAGTCAGAGTGGAAAACCATGCAAAGTAAATGCTCCTGCCTTCTGAACCCCAGTCCCTCAGGTTCTTCTGGAGGCAATCGCTGTTAGCAGTGACTTGGTGACATATGTAAATTTTGTTCAGAGTCTTCAAAGATGAAAGAATGTACCTTCTATTCAAGAGAGTAGTCCATAATGAATTTAAGTTACATAATTAGTAGGAATGACTGAAAGAGTAGAAATTACCATGAATGGCAAATAGAAGAGTATGGATTTTCTTTGAAAGATTTTTGAACGGAAAGCTGTTAGACCTGATCACAGAAATGTGCTGGAAATATTGCAGGGAGGAAACAGAAGTAGACTGTTGAGATGAGTCCAAGGCAGTTTATTGAAGCCTCTGCACTTGCTTAGAATTTTCTGTTAAGGCATAGGCACAAAACTTATGTTAATGATTAAGCTTCCAATTATGAACACTAACTTTATGCCAGACCCTGTGTTGAGTGCTTGTGTATCTTTTAATGTAGTCTTCCCAATGGCCCTCCAGAGTATACATCGTTATCTCTGGTTAATAGACAGGAAAACTGAAAACAACTGGTCAATGACATATTCAGGATGGAATTAAGGTTTGTCTTCCTCCAAAGACTATGCAAGTGAACTCCTGCATGAATATGCCTTCCTAGTTGCAAGGCATGCTTCCATCCTCCCTTTTTCTTACTGTCCAGTGATCTGTGCCTACACTTCTTGCTCCTCAGAGATAGCTGTCAAGATCTACAATCCGTACAATGGGTATCAAGTAGGAAGGACCATGACTGCTTTATTTCTTATCTTTGTTTTTTTGTACATCGTTTATTTTTTTCTGGCTATATACAAGATTTTCACTTTAGCTTTGGTTTTCAGCAGTTGGACTAGGGGTGTGTGTGTGTGTGTGTGTGTGTGTGTGTGTGTGTGTGTGGTGTTTAATTTGTCTTGTTCAGGGGTCTATGAAAATCTGATGTATAGTTTGATGTCTTTCATAATTTTGGAAAAATTTTGGTCACTATCTCTTAAATATTTCTTCTGCCAATTATTCTCTCTCTTTCCCCTCTATGGCTCCAAATATTCATATATTGGGCCATTTGACATTTTCGAACAGTTTTTGGATGCACAGTTTTTATTCACTCTTTCTTTTTTTGAATTTTTGAATTGTATTTATTTTTTTATATAGCAGGTTCTTATTAGTCATCAATTTTATACACATCAGTGTATACATGTCAATCCCAATCGCCCAATTCATCACGCCACTGCCCCCCCCATTGCCACTTTCCCCCCTTGGTGTCCATACGTTTGTTCTCTACATCTGTGTCTCTATTTCTGCTCTGAAACCAGTTCACCTGTACCATTTTTCTAGGTTCCACGTATATGCGTTTATATATGATATTTGTTTTTGTCTTTCTGACTTACTTCACTCTGTATGACAGTCTCTAGATCCATCCACATCTCTGCAAATGACCCAATTTCCTTCCATTTTATGGCTGAGTAATATTCCATTGTATATATGTACCACATCTTCTTTATCCATTCGTCTGTCGATGGGCATTTAGGTTGCTTCCATGACCTGGCTATTGTAAATAGTGCTGCAATGAACATTGGGGTGCATGTGTCTTTCTGAATTATGGTTTTCTCTGCGTACATGCCCAGTAGTGGGATTGCTGGGTCATATAGTAATTCTATTTTTAGTTTTTTAAGGAACCTCCATACTGTTCCCCATAGTGGCTGTATCAATTTACATTCCCACCCACAGTGCAAGGGGGTTCCCTTTTCACCACACCCTCTCCAGCATTTGTTGTTTGTAGATTTTCTGATGATGCCCATTCTAACTGGTGTGAGGTGATACCTCATTGTAGTTTTGATTTGCATTTCTCTAATAATTAGTGATGTTGAGCAGCTTTTCAGGTGCTTCTTGGCCATCTGTATGTCTTCTTTAGAGAAATGTCTATTTAGGTCTTCAGCCCATTTTTGGATTGGGTGGTTGGTTTTTTACTCTTGAGCTGCATGAGCTGTTTATATATTTTGGAGATTAATCCTTTGTCCGTTGTTTCATTTGCAAATATTTTCTCCCATTCTGAGGGTTGTCTTTTTGTCTTGTTTGTAGTTCCCTTTGCTTTGCAAAAGCTTTTAAGTTTCATTAGGTCCCATTTGTTTATTTTTGTTTTTATTTCCATTACTCTAGGAGGTGGATCAATAAAGATCTTGCAGTGATTTATGTCAAAGAATATTCTTCCTATGTTTTCTTCCAAGAGTTTTATAGTCTCCGGTCTTACATTTAGGTCTCTAATCCATTTTGAGTTTATTTTTGTGCATGGTGTTAGGGAGTGTTCTAATTTCATTCTTTTACGTGTAGCTGTCCAGTTTTCCTAGCACCACTTATTGAAGAGGCCATCTTTTCTCCATTGTATATCCTTGCCTCTTTTGTCATAGATTAGTTGACCATAGGTGTGTTGGTTTATCGCTGGGCTTTCTATCCTGTTCCATTGATCTATGTTTCTGTATTTGTGCCAGTACCATATTTTCTTGATTACTGTAGCTTTGTAGTATAGTCTGAAGTCAGGGAGTCTGACTCCTCCAGCTCCGTTTTTTCCCCTCAAGACTGCTTTAGCTATTCGGGATCTTCTGTGTCTCCATACAAATTTTAAGATTGTTTGCTCTAGTTCTGTAAAAAATGTCATTGGTAATTTGATAGGGATTGCATTGAATCTGTAGATTGCTTTGGGTAGTATAGTTATTTTCACAATATTGATTCTTCCAATCCAAGAACATGGTATATCTCTCCATCTGTTTGTATCATCTTTAATTTCTTTCATCAATGTCTTATAGTTTTCTGCATACAGGTCCTTTGTCTCCCTAGGTAGATTTATCCCTAGGTATTTTATTCTTTTTGTTGCAGTGGTAAATGGGAGAGTTTCCATAATTTCCGTTTCAGATTTTTCATCATTAGTGTATAGGAATGCAAGAGATTACTGTGTATTAATTTTGTTTCCTGCAACTTTACCAAATTCATTGATTAGCTCTAGTAGTTTTCTGGTGGCATCTTTGGGATTCTTTATGTATAGTATCATGTCATTTGCAAACAGTGACCCTTTTACTTCTTTTCCAATTTGTATTCCTTTTGTTTCTTTTTCTTCTCCGGTTGTCATGGCTTGGACTTCCAAAATTATGTTGAATAATAGTGGCGAGAGTGGACATCCTTTTCTTGTTCCTGCTCATAGAGGAAATGCTTTCAGTTTTTCACCACTGAGAATGATGTTTGCTGTGGGTTTGTCATATATGGCCTTTATTATGTTGAAGTAGGTTCCCTCTATGCCCACTTGCTGGAGAGTTTTTATCATAAATGGGTGTTGAATTTTGTGAAAAGCTTTTTCTGCATCTATTGAGATGATCATATGGTTTTTATCCTTCAGTTTGTTTATATGGTGTATCACATTGATTGGAGTATATTGAAGAATCCTTGCATCCCTGGGATAAATCCCGCTTGATCATGGTGTATGATCCTTTTAATATGTTGTTGGATTCTGTTTGCTAGTATTTTGTTGAGGATTTTTGCATCTGTATTCATGAGTGATACTGGTCTGTAATTTTCTTTTTTTGTAGTATCTTTGTCTGGTTTTGGTATCCGGGTGATGGTGGCCTCATAGAATGAGTTTCGGAGTGTTCCTTCCTCTGCAATGTTTTGGAAGAATTTGAGAAGGATGGGGTTAGCTCTTCTCTAAATGTTTGATAGAATTCACCTGTGAAGCCATCTGGTCCTGGACTTTTGTTTGTTGGAAGATTTTTAATCACAGTTTCAATTTCCTTACTTGTGTTTGGTCTGTTCATATTTTCTGTTTCTTCCTGGTTCAGTCTTGGAAGGTTATAACTTTCTAAGAATTTTCCCATTTCTTCCAGGTCGTCCATTTTACTGGCATCGAGTTGCTTGTTGTAGTCTCTTAGGGTGCTTTGTATTTCTGTGGTGTCTGTTGTAACTTCTCCTTTTTCATTCTAATTTTATTGATTTGAGTCATCTCCCTCTTTTTCTTGACGAGTCTGGCTAATAGTTTATCAGTTTTCTTTATCTTCTCAAAGTACCAGGTTTCAGTTTTATTGATCTTTGCTATTGTTTTTTTTGTTTCTATTTCATTTATTTCTGCTCTGATCTTTATGATTTCTTTCCTTCTGCTAACTTTGGGTTTTGTTTGTTCTTCTTTCTCTCATTCCTTTAGGTGTAAGGTTAGATTGTTTATTTGAGATTTTTTCTTGTTTCTTGAGGTAGGCTTGTATTGCTGTAAACTTCCCTCTTAGAACTGGTTTTGATGCATCCCATAGGTTTTGGATTGTCGTGTTTTTGTTGTCATTTGTCTCTAGGTATTATTTTATTTCCTTTTCGATTTCTTCACTGATCTCTTCGTTACTTAGTAGTGTATTGTTTAGTCTCCATTTGTTTGTGGTTTTTAATGATTTTTTCCTGTAATTGATTTCTAATCTCATAGCTTTGTGGTCAGAAAAGATGCTTGATATGATTTCAGTTTTCTTAAATTTACTGAGGCTTGATTTGTGACCCAAGATGTGATCTATCCTGGGGAATGCTCCATGTGCACTTGAGAAGAAAGTGTAATATGCTGTTTGGGGATGGAATGTCCTATAAATATCAATTAAATCTCTCTGGTCTATTGTGTCATTTAAAGCTTGTGTTTCCTTATTAATTTTCTGTTTGGATGATCTGTCCATTGGTGTAAGTGAGGTGTTAAAGTCCCCCACTATTGTGTTACTGTCTATTTCCTGTTTTATAGCTGTTAGCAGGTGCCTTACATATTGAGGTGCTCCATGTTTGGTGCATATATATTTATAATTGTTATATCTTCTTGTTGGATTGATCCTTTGATCATTTATTTTAAAGTCTATTTTACCTGATATGAGTATTGCTACTCCAGCTTTTTTTTTTTTTTTTTTTTTTTTTTTTTTTC
>NW_021703778.1:82325887-82421389 GCF_005190385.1 Monodon monoceros
TGCGGAGCACAGGCTCTGGACACGCAGGCTCAGCAGCCATGGCTCACGGGCCCAGCTGCTCCGCGGCATGTGGGACCTTCCCGGACTGGGGCACGAACCCCTGTCCCCTGCATCGGCAGGCGGACTCTCAACCACTGCGCCACCAGGGAAGCCCTCCAGCTTTCTTTTGATTTTCATTTGCATGGAATATCTTTTTCCATCCCATCACTTTCAGTCTGTATGTGTCCCTAGGTCTGTAGTGGGTCTCTTGTAAACAGCATATAAATGGGTCTTATTTTTGTATCCATTCAGCGAGCCTGTGTCTTTTGGTTGGAGCATTTAATCCATTCACCCTTAAGGTAATTAGTGATATTTATGTTCCTATGACCATTTTCTTAATTGTTATGGGTTTGTTTTTGTAGGTCCTTTTCTTCTTTTGTGTTTCCCACTAACAGAAGTTCCTTTAGCATTTTCTGTAGAGCTGGTTTGGTGGTGCTGAATTCTCTTTGCTTTTGCTTGTCTGTAAAGCTTTTGATTTCTCCATCGGATCTGAATGAGATCATTGCTGGGTAGACTAATCTTGGGTGTAGCTTCTTCCCTTTCATCACTTTAAATATATCATGCCACTCCCTTCTGGCTTGTAGAGTTTCTGTTGAGAAATCAGCTGTTAACCTTATGGGAGTTCCCTTGTATGTTATTTGTCATTTTTCCCTGTTGTTTTCAGTAATTTTTCTTTGTGTTTAGTTTTTGTCAATTTGATTACCATGTGTCTTGGTATGTTTCTCCTTGGGTTTATCCTGCCTGGGACTCTCTCTGCTTCCTGAACTTGGGTGGCTATTTCCTTTCCCATGTTAGGGAAGTTTTCGATTCTAATCTGTTCAAATATTTTCTCAGGTCCCTTCTCTCTCTCTTCTCCTTCTGGGACCCCTATAATGTGAATGTTGTTGCGTTTAATGTTGTCCCAGAGGTCTCTTAGGCTGTCTTCATTTCTTTTCATTTTTTGTTCTTTATTCTCTTCCATGCAGTGAATTCCACCATTCTGTCTTCCAGGTCACTTATCTGTTCTTCTGACTCAGTTATTCTGCTATTGATTCCTTCTAGTGTATTTTTCGTTTCATTTATTGTCTTGTTCATCTGTTTGTTCTTTAGTTCTTCTAAGTCTTTACTAAACTTTTCTTGTATCTTCTCGATCTGTGCCTCCATTCTGTTTCTAAGATCTTAGATCATCTTTACTATCATTACTCTGAATTCTTTTTCAGATAGATTGCCTATCTCCTCTTCATTTAGTTGTTCTTCTAGGTTTTTATCTTGCTCCTTCATCTGCAACATATTACTTTGTCATCTGATTTTGTCAAACTTACTGTGTTTGTGATTTCCCTTTTGCCTGCTGCAAGATCGTAGTTCCTGTTGCTTCTGGTGTCTGCCCCCTGCTGGATGAGGCTGGTCCAGAGGCTTGTGCCATTATCCCCTTGATAGGGGGTTTGATTCGTGTTGTGTTGATAAGAGCCTGCCCTAGATATTGAGTGGGGCCTCCCCCTTTTCTCTGTGGTTGTCACTGCCCTGTCAGGTGCAGGGTCTGCTCCCTAGTTGTTGGAGTAGATGTCCCCAGATCTGTTTCTTAGCTGTGTTTCTGATCTGCAGTGTGAGGTAGGCCAGATTGGAGCACTGACACTGGGAGAGCAGCCACTGAGCGTTTCTCCACTGGAGCTGTTCACCCATGATTGTGCTCCATTGTGTCCCCTTTCGCCCATTGTGTGGGTTCACAAAATATACTGTTGCTGGAACTGCTCTCAGTCCTACCTTAACTGTGGGTACACTAGCAAACAGCCCTGGTGACTCTCAGGCATTGTTCTCACCCGGCCAGTGGCACAGGTCCACTGAAGTTAGGTCCCATGACTGCAGTCATTTTGCACCTGAACTCACTGTGGGAGCTATGTAGGCAGCTGAACTCTGGTCTGGCCCTACCCCCATGTGTATGTGCCCACAGAGCCCACAGCTACTAAAGCCAGACCTGTGAAAGGGGGTTTGACTGGTGTTGTGGTGACCAGAGCCTGCACTGGATATTGAGTGCGGCCTGAAATTCTGTTCAAAGAATTTATACTGAAACAAATCGTTATGTGAATATAAGTTTCCTAAGACAGAAATCAATGGACAGATTTTTCCTTGAGTTTTAATTATGTTGCTTTAAAAATGGCGTAAGTTAAATTATATTCCAGAATTTTTCAGTTAGTCTTATTTGCAACACCTACTATAAAATTGTATGTGGCTGAGATCATCACTCTTGCAGAATAGCAGTCTCTGTAATACTTCATGTCATATTCAAATGAATGTTTTCAGCTCTTGCAAACCTTTCAAAATTATTTTAGATTTCTACAAAGTATGCTTTTCAATATATAGTTCTGTTTTACTGACATGTTGATAAAACTAAATGTTAACCAATACTCTCCTCCAACTACATACTACGTTTCCTTTCCATTTCCTTAGACAATTTAAACCAGCAGTCTTCCTTCTTCTTTCTCTTCCCTCTCATGCAGTCTTTCTTGGATGATAACATACTTATTGATGCTCTAGTGCACTTATCAATCTCCTCACAATTTTTAATAACACTTCTTGACTCTTGTTCTCTCTTTTCACTTTCTTCTATAGCTTGACAATAGCCTGGATCTGATCACCTCTTGGGACTTCTATCTAAAGTCCTGGAACTTAGTGTTCCCGAACACATTCTGATGACATTGCATCAAGCCTATATTATCATATCTATTAGCATGCTTTTTAAAAAAACTTTTTATGTTATATTTGAGTATAGTTGATTAACAATGTGTTAGTTTCAGGTGTACAGCAAAGTGATTCAGTTATATATATACATGTATCTATTCTTTTTCAAATTCTTTTGCCATTTAGGTTGTTACATAATATTGAGCAGAGTTTCCTGTGCTATCCAGTAGGTCCTTGTTGGTTATCCATTTTAAATATAGCAGTGTGTACATGTCAATCCCAAACTCCCTAACTACCCCTTCCCGCCAGGAAATCATATATGTGGAAACTAAAAAGAAATGATACAAATGAACTTACTTACAAAACGGAAATAGACTCACAGACTTAGAGAACAAACTTATGGTTACCATATATACTTTTTTTTTAACATCTTTATTGAAGTATAATTGCTTTACAATGGTGTGTTAGTTTCTGCTTTATAACAAAGTGAATCAGTTATACATATACATATGTTCCCATATCTCTTCCCTCTTGCGTCTCCCTCCCTCCCACCCTCCCTATCCACCCCCTCTAGGTGGTCACAAAGCACTGAGCTGATCTCCCTGTGCTATGCGGCTGCTTCCCACTAGCTATCTATTTTACGTTTGGTAGTGTATATATGTACCATATATACTTATAATTTTTCACATTTTAGAATTATTTTTTATTTACTTACACAAAATATTTAAAATTTCCCTTTATGTGGTTCTGCCAAATCACTTTTGGCTGAATAGAAATATTGTCCTGTTGGCACAAGGCCCCAGATTTCAAGGATGTTCCAAATGACTGACCAAACATTTTGTATGCTGAGTGCACCTGAGGGCACCTATCAGGCAGAGAAGGCAAAAAAAAAAGAATGGCTGGAGAGGGAAAGTAGGGAGGAAAATACGCCTTGAGAAAGCATTTAATAAAATTTCCACTAGATGGCAGTAACACTCCAGGAATAAGGTTCCTAAGTCCCCAGAAAGGAATAAACCTAGGAAGGAACTGTGGAGCATGCCTGGTACTGTCTCCTGCCTAGTGCAGAAATCTTTTAAATGGATATGCTCTTCAGATCATACCAATTTAACTTAAAAAAAAAAATCTCATTCTCAATCCTGTTCATCTTTCAGTAATCTAATATTATCCCCCCCCCAAAAAAAAGATTGAGAGAGAGAGAGAGAGAGACTATGCCCCTGAATCAACCTATAGGTTATCTCAAATCAGACAAGATGCTATGGAGGGCAAATATTAAAAAAAGTTAAGGTTCAGTAGAATGTATTTTATACCTAAAGTTAATTAAAATTTCTTTACTAAAAGTGTCTTAACCCCTTTATTCTTAGTTCAATTTTTGTTTGATCCTGATTTTAAAAACAAGTAAAAAATAGACAAAATTGAAAAGTAAACTAAATTGCAAGATTCATTCTAACTCAGATTAGGAACTGGCAATTATTTTCAGGAATTATAGAGGTAATACCATACCCCTGAGTAATTCAGCCAAATCTTGCAAAAAGTACTATTTAGTATCAGTTATGGTCTTTTGTGACTCTGTTAGGCTAGAGGAGCTAAGTATCTTCCATTTGCAGGCTCATCCCAGCAGTCAGACAAATGTAGAGTTAGTCTTACTGCCAAAAGCCACTTATTTGCAAGCTTGTGAGCAGGCCTGGAGACTCCGTGCCAGGTGCCAAGCTGCAGGACCCCCTACTCTTTATCCTGTTCTTTCACTGCGTTCTACTTGCTAGCTGGCTACTGAGGTTCATACGTGGATTCATAATAGCCCTGACTGGGCTGATGCATGAGGGACCCTAATTCGAGGGAGTGGCAATACAATCCCCAAAAGTGACCCAGCAAGGCCAAGCACAATATTACATGAATATGGTGTAATATGATGTGGAACCAACTGTTCCCGTAAGTATAGAGGAGAGGAGTGATCGCATCCCCTGGGACCAGTCAGAGTGGCTTCCAGGAGTAGGTGAGCTTTGAAAAAGGTGCTGAAAGAAATAGTAGTTATGAATTGTGTGTTGGGGAAAGGTAGGCACTGTGGATAGGAGGAAAGGTGTAAAAAGTATAGATAATTGCAAATCATGCCATCTATATCACAGCATTCTTTCATGCCAAAATGAAGAAAAACATGACTTAAGTGCAAATACAAAAATCTATCATGTTCAGTAGAATTATTTGATAAGGTCTTTCACTTTTCCCCTCCTTTGCGTTTCTACCACCAACATTGTAGGCTTTCCTACTAGCTTTATATACGATTAATCCATTACCTTTACTATATATTTATGTCTACCAGTAATCAAGGGGCATCTCCTGGGCCCCTTGTTGCAAAAACCTGAGCACCAGATGTACAAACTAGGGCACCAGATGTATGTAAAAGCTCCTGTCCCAGAGATACTGATTCTCTGGAGCATGGCTGGGGGAGAGCACGAAGACAGTGCCTGCCTCCATAGTCTCTGGAAAGGATGGCCATCAGCCCTCAGGTGTATGTTTAATTAGAAGCTGGCCTCTCAGGCTGCATTTATAATGATAAGGTAATAGGCCACTTTCACGGAAGGACTGAACTCTGGGTCTGTTTCCTCTTGTGCCCTGGGGGTGGTAGCTGTTTAAGAACTCTTCTTTTCTTGGTTACAGACCTGTGGCACCCATAGGTGTAAGCCATTTGGCCACCCTCTGGTGTCCCCTGGTAGCAGCCACAAAAACTGGAGTGCCAGACAAAAATATGAGCTCCTTTCTAGGAGAAACCAGGGAATTGGGGGAAGGCAGAGGGAGAGTGCAAAGATGGTGTCCACTGGCCTCTAGTTGTGTGCCAGACCAGAAGCCTGCCCCTAGGCCAAAGCTCCTGGACAAGCAAATAGGCCTCCTTCACAGGAGGACTGGGGTGTGTTTCAGTCTGCTGTCTGTGCAGTGCCCTGGGGGTGGTAGGCTGCCAAGAAGAGTCTCTCCCATGGTTCCAGTCCTGTGAGACCCAGGATCGAAAGCCCCCTACCCTCCAGAGCCAGGTGATCAAGTGGAATCCCCTGGCGGCAGCCATAAAAACTGGGCCACAGACGCGTGTAAAAGCTCCCCTGCAAGAGATACTGGTGCTCTGGAGTGCGGAGCGGGGAGTGTGAAGACGGTGCCCTCCTGCTGCAATGAGGCAGAGAGAGAGCGTACAGATGGTGCCTGCTGGGAAAAGAAAGAGAACAACAACAACAAAAGGATGGAGCTCACTGGCTAGAGTGAGGCAGAGGTAGAGCCTCAGGATGACGCCCACAAGCCAGCAGGCTCTCAGCTGTGCTAAATTAGATGCCTGCTCCTCAGGCCGATGCTTTAGTGTTTGCAAGTGAGCCTCATTCGCACGAGGTCTGGGCGCCTCGTGATTGGGGCCTCCAGGGGGGTCCGAGCCCACGGGGCCTTTAAGAGCTGCTTCTCGTCATTTCCCCTGCAGCCTTGTGGGATTCCGTGACCTCGCTTGGTTTTCAAAGCTAGATATTTTGGGGCTCGGTTCTCAGGCGCAAATCTTAAAAGCTGGGGTGCCTGATAGGGGTCTCAAACCCTCACTCCTCAGGGGAAGCCCGGGGTCTGAGTTCCCTCCTGATTGTGGGCTGCTGCATCAGGGGTGGGATTTATGGCAGGATTGCATCCTAGGCCCTCCGACCCACTTCCGTGTGGGCCTTCCCTACTTTGCCTGGTGTGTAGGAGTTGTTAGGCGGTTTTTAGTTTTTATTTTGTTTTTGGTTTGTTTGTTTGTTTTTGAGAGATAGTTGTTTCAGGTATAGCTACAGAATCAGTGTGTCTCCTGGGAGGGGGTGAGCCCAGCATCCTCCTACATCGCCATCTTGACACCATCAGCTCTTTACTATTGAAATTCCCACCTGGCTCATCTCTCTGATGGGAATCCAGAACCATGGACCAGGATTGTGAAGGGAAGACCTGGGAGAGTCTGGAACCTCTCCCACAACGTTTGTTGCCTTTCCCCACCCCCCTCTTTTGTAGCAGTCATCAGTTAACATCCCTTAAAAGGGAAGCAGCCTGTGTGCTTATTATCTACAGGGACAGCAAAGCAGGAAGAGGAAGAGGAGAGGGCTGCTCTTGCTGCAGCTGATTTTCAGAGAAGGGCAGAACTCCAAGGGCTGAGGCAGAGGGAGGCAGCTTTTGGAAAAAGGGAAAAGAAAATGAGAGGAGGAGGACCCAGGGAGCAGGTATGAGCCAAAAGTGTCCAGGGGCTCACAGATACTGGGGTGGAGATTTCTGACCCATAGTTCCTTCCATGGTGGAGTTCTAGAAGAAGCTGGTGGCTTTTTGCTCTCTTGAGGACAGTCTGTCTGCAAGAGATCAGTCCTTTTGTAAAACATTCTCAGTTAATACTTCCCAAAGCTGTCTGCACATTAGAATTACCTTAAGAACTTTATTTTTATTTTATTTTACTTTTCCTAGAAAGGGAGCATGGGAGTTAATTTATCTTAGAACTTGCATGTCTGAAAGGTCTTTGATCTCTCTTTCACATGGTGGGCCATTTGGCTGGACATACACTTCTTTTTTTTTTTATTGAGATATAGTTGATTTACAATATTAGTTTCAGGTGTACAACATAGAAATTCAAAATTTTTATAGGTTATACTCCATTTAAAGTTATTATAAAATATTGGCTATGTTCCCTGTGCTGTACAATATATACTTGGATATTATTCCTTTTATACATAGTAGTTTGTTCCTCTTAATTCCCTACCCCTATCTTGCCCCTCCCCCCAACCCTCTCCCCACTGGTAACCACCAATTTTTTCTCTATATCTGTGAGTCTGTTACTTTTTGTAAGATTCATTAGTTTGTTGTATTTTTTAGATTCCACTTATATGTGATATCATACAGTATTTGTTTTTCTCTGACTTACTTCACTAAGCATAATACCCTCTAAGTCCATCCACGTTGTTGCAAATGGCAAAATTTCATTCTTTTTTGAGGTTGAGTAGTATTCCACTGTATGTATGTGTGGGTGTGTGTATAGATATATAAAATCTCACATCTTCTTTATCCATTCATCTGTTGATGGACATGTAGGTTGCTTCCATATCTTGGCTACTGTGAATAGTCCTACTATGAACATAGGGGTGCATTTATCTTTTTGAATTAGTGTTTTCATTTTTTTCAGATATATACCCAGGAGTGGAATTGCTGGGTCATAAGATAGCTCTATTTTTAGTGTTTTGAGGAATATCCATACTATTTTCCACAGTGGCGGCACCAATTTACATTCCTACCAACCATGTATGAGGGTTCCTTTTCTCCACATCCTTACCAACACTTGTTAATTGTGTTCTTGTTGATAACAGTCATCCTGGGAGGTGTAAGGTGATATCTTATTGTGGTTTTAATTTGCATTTCTCTGATGATTAATGATGTTGAGCATCTTTTCAGGTGCCTGTTAGCCATCTGTATGTCTTCTTTGGAGAAATGTCTATTCGGGTCTTCTGCCCATTTTTTTTTTTTTTAATATTGAGTTGTATGAGCTATTTATGTATTTTGGATATTAACTCCTTATCACTCATATCATTCGCAAATATCTTCTCCCATTCAGTAGGTTGTCTTCAGTTTTGTCATGTTTTCCTTTGCTGTGCAAAAGCTTTTAAATTTAATGAGGTCCCATATGTTTATTTTTCTTTTGTTTCCTTTGCTTTAGGAGACCAGATCCAAAAAATATTGCTATGGTTTATGTCAGAGTGTTCTGCCTATGTTTTCCTCTAAGAATTTTATGGTTTCATGTCTTACATTTAGGTCTTTAATCCATTTTGAGTTTATTTTTTTATATAAACTTCTGTATTCCCTAACAAGAGAATGTTCTAATTTCATTCCTTTACATGTAGCTGTCCAGGTTCCCCAGCACCACTTTTTGAAGAAACTGTCTTTTCTCCATTGTATATTCTTGCCTCTTTTGTCATAGATTAATTGACCATAAGCGTGTGGCTTTGTTTTTGGGCTTTCTATCCTGTTGCATTGATCTATGTGTCTGGTTTTGTGCCTGTACCATACTGTTTTGATTACTGTAGCTTTGTAGTGTAGTCGGAAGTCAGGGAGCATAATTCCTTCAGTTCTGTTCTTCTTTCTCAAAATTGTTTTGTCTACTTGGGGTCTTTTATGGTTCCATACAAATTTTAGAATTATTTATTCAGGTTCTGTGAAAAATGCCATTGGTAACTTGATAGGGATTGCACTGAATCTGCAGATTGCCTTGCATAGTATGGTCATTTTAACAATATTTGTTCTTCCAATCCATGAACACAGTATATGCTTCCATTTGTGTTATCTTCCATTTCTTTCGTAAGTGTCTTATAGTTTTCTGAGCATAGGTCTTTTCCCTCCTTAGGTATGTTTATTCCTAAGTATTTTATTCTTTTTGATGTGATGGTAACTGAAATTGTTTTCTTAATTTCTCTTTCTGGTAGTTTGTTGTTAGTGTATAGAAATGCAACAGATTTCTATATATGAATTTTGTATCCTGCAACTTAACCAAGTTAGTCAATGAACGCTAGTAGTTTTTTTTTTTTAACATCTTAATTGGAGTATAATTGCTTTACAATGGTGTGTTTGTTTCTGCTTTATAACAAAGTGAATCAGTTATACATATACATATATGCCCATATCTCTTCCCTTTTGCATCTCCTTCCCTCCTACCCTCCCTATCCCAACCCTCTAGGTGGTCACAGAGCACCGAGCTAATCTCTCTGTGCTATGCAGCTGCTTCCCACTAGCTATCTATTTTATATTTGATAGTGTACATATGTCCATGCCACTCTCTCACTTTGTCCCAGCTTACCCTTCCCCCTCCCCATATCCTCAAGTCCATTCTCTAGTAGGCCTGCACCTTTATTCCCATCTTGCCTCTAGGTTCTTCATGACCTTTTTTTTTCTTTTCTTGGATTCCATATATATGTGTTAGCGTACGGTATTTGTTTTTCTCTTTCTGACTTACTTCACTCTGTATGACAGACTCTAGGTCCATCCACCTCACTACAAATAACTCAATTTCGTTTCTTCTTATGGCTGAGTAATATTCCATTGTATACATGTGCCACATCTTCTTTATCCATTCATCTGTTGATGGACACTTAGGTTGCTTCCATGTCCTGGCTATTGTAAATAGAGCTGCAATGAACATTTTGGTACATGACTCTTTCTGAATTATGGTTTTCTCAGGGTATATGCCCAGTAGTGGGATTCCTGGGTCGTATGGTAGTTCTATGTTTAGTTTCTAAAGGAACCTCCATACTGTTCTCCATAGTGGCTGTATCAATTTACATTCCCACCAACAGTACAAGAGGGCTCCCTTTTCTCCACACCCTCTCCAGCATTTATTGTTTGTAGATTTTTTGATGATGGCCATTCTGACTGGTGTGAGATGATATCTCATTGTAGTTCTGAGTTGCATTTCTCTAATGATTAATGATGTTGAAAATTCTTTCATGTGCTTGATGGCAATCTGTATATCTTCTTTGGAGAAATGTCTATTTAGGTCTTCTGCCCATTTTTGGATTGGGTTGTTTTTTTTTTGTTACTGAGCTGCATGAGCTGCTTATAAATTTTGGAGATGAATCCTTTGTCAGTTGCTTCATTTGCAAATATTTTCTGCCATTCTGAGGGTTGTCTTTTCGTCTTGTTTATGGTTTCCTTTGCTGTGCAAAAGCTTTGAAGTTTCATTAGGTCCCATTTCTTTATTTTTGTTTTTATTTCCATTTATCTATGAAGTGGATCTAAAAGGATCCGGCTGTGGTTTATGTCATAGAGTGCTCTGCCTATGTTTTCCTCTAAGAGTTTAACAATGTCTGGCCTTACATTTAGGTCTCCAGTCCATTTTCAGTGTATTTTTGTGTATGGTGTTAGGGAGTGTTCTAATTTCATTATTTTACATGTAGCTGTCCAGTTTTCCCAGCACCACTTATTGAAAAGGGTGTCTTTTCTTGCTTCCTTTATCAAAGATAAGGTGACCATATGTGCATGGGTTTATCTCTGGGCTTTCTATCCTGTTCCATTGATCTATCTTTCTGTTTTTGTGCCAGTACCATACTGTCTTGATTACTGTAGTTTTGTAATATAGTCTGAAGTCAGGGAGACTGATTCTCCCAGCTCCATTTTTCTTTCTCAAGATTGCTTTGGCTATTTGGGGTCTTTTGTGTTTCCACACAAATTGTGAGATATTTTGTTCTAGTTCTGTGAAAAATGCCATTGGTAGTTTGATAGGGATTGCATTGAATCTGTAGATTGCTTTGGGTAGTATAGTCATTTTCACAATATTGATTCTACCAATCCAAGAACATGGTATATCTCTCCATCTATTTGTATCATCTTTAATTTCTTTCATCAGTGTTTTATAATTTTCTGCATATACATCTTTTGTCTCCTTAGGTAGGTTTATTCCTATATATTTTATTCTTTTTGTTGCAATGGTAAATGTGAGTGTTTTCTTAATTTCACTTTCAGATTTTTCATCATTAGTGTACAGGAATGTAAGAGATTTCTGTGCATTAATTTTGTATCCTGCTACTTTACCAAATTCATTGATTAGCTCTAGTAGTTTTCTGGTAGCATCTTTAGGATTCTCTATGTATAGTATCATGTCATCTGCAAACAGTGACAGCTTTACTTATTCTTTTCCGATTTGGATTCCTTTTATTTCCTTTTCTTCTCTGATTGCTGTGGCTAAAACTTCCAAAACTATGTTGAATAAGAGTGGTGAGAGTGGGCAACCTTGTCTTGTTCCTGATCTTAGTGGAAATGCTTTCAGTTTTTCACCATTGAGGACGATGTTGGCTGTGGGTTTGTCACATATGGCCTTTATTATGTTCAGGAAATTTCCCTCTATGCCTACTTTCTGGAGGGTTTTTATCATAAATGGGTGTTGAATTTTGTCGAAAGCTTTCTCTGCATCTATTGAGATGATCATATCATTTTTCTCATCCAGTTTGTTAAAATGGTGTATCACGTTGATTGATTTGCATATATTGAAGAATCCTTGCATTCCTGGGATAAACCCCACTTGATCATGGTGTATGATCCTTTTCATGTGCTGTTGGATTCTGTTTGCCAGTATTTTGTTGAGGATTTTTGCTTCTATGTCCATCAGTGATATTGGCCTGTAGTTTTCTTTCATTGTGACATCTATAACTGGTTTTGGTGTCAGGGTGATAGTGGACACGTAGAATGAGTTCGGGAGTGATCTTCCATCTGCTATATTTTGGAAGAGTTTGAGAAGGATAGGTGTTAGCTCTTCTCTAAATGTTAGATAGAATTCGCCTGTGAAGCCATCTGGTCCAGGGCTTTTGTTTATTGGAAGATTTTTAATCACAGTTTCAATTTCAGTGCTTGTGATTGGTCTGTTCATATTTTTTATTTCTTCCTGGCTCAGTCTCGGAAGGTTGTGCATTTCTAGGAATTTGTCCATTTCTTCCAGGTTGTCCATTTTATTGGCATATTGTTGCTTGTAGTAGTCTTTCATGATCCTCTGTATTTCTGCTGTGTCAGTTGTTACTTCTCCATTTTTCATTTCTAATTCTATTGATTTGAGTCTTCTCCCTTTTTTTCTTGATAAGTCTGGCTAATAGTTTATCAATTTTCTTTAACTTCTCAAAGAACCAGCTTTTACTTTTATTGATGTTTGCTATTGTTTTCTTCATTTCTTTTTCATTTATTTCTGATCTGATCTCTATGATTTCTTTCCTTCTGCTCACTTTGGGGCTCTTTTGTTCTCCTTTCTCTAATTGATTTAGGTGTACAGTTAGGTTGTTTATTTGAGACATTTCTTGTTTCTTAAGGTAGGATTATATTGCTATAAACTTCCCTCTTGGAACTGTTTTTGCTGCATTCCATAGGTTTTGGGTCATCCTGTTTTCATTGTCATTTGTTTCTAAGTATTTTTTGATTTCCTCTTTGATTTCTTCAGTGATCTCTTGGTTATTAAGTAGTATATTCTTTTTTTTTTTTTTTTGGCAGTACGCGGGCCTCTCACTGTTGTGGCCTCTCCCGTTGTGGAGCACAGGCTCCAGACGCGCAGGCTCAGCAGCCATGGCTCACGGGCCTAGCCACTCCGCGGCATGTGGGATCTTCCCAGACTGGGGCATGAACCCGTGTCCCCTGCATCGGCAGGTGGACTCTCAACCACTGCGCCACCAGGGAAGCCCTAAGTAGTGCATTCTTTAGCCTCCATGTGTTTGTATTTTTTACAGACTTTTTCCTGTAATTGATACCTAGTCTCATAGGGTTGGTTGGAAAAGGTACTTGACACGATTTCAATTTTCTTAAATTTACCAAGGCTTGATTTGTAACCCAAGATATGAACTAACCTGGAGAATGTTCCATGAGCACTTGAGAAGAAAGTGTATTCTGTTGTTTTTGGATGGAATGTCGTATAAATATCAATTAAATCTGTCTGGTCTATTGTGTCTTTTAAAGCTTTTGTTTCCTTATTAATTTTATGTCTGGATGATCTGTCCATTGGTGTAAGTGAGGTGTTAAAGTCCCCCGGTATTATTGTGTTACTGTCGATTTCGTCTTTTATAGCTGTTAGCAGTTCCCTTATGTATTGAGGTGTTCCTATGTTGGGTGCATATATATTTATAATTGTTATAACTTCTTCTTGGATTGATCCCTTGGTCATTATGTAGTGTCCTTCCTTGTCCTTGTAACATTCTTTATTTTTAAGTCTATTTTTTTCTGATGTGAGTATTGCTACTTCAGCTTTGTTTTGATTTCCATTTGCATGGAATATCTTTTTCCATCCCCTCACTTTCAGTCTGTATGTGTCCCTAGGTCTGAAGTGGGTCTCTTGTAGACAGCATGTTTATGGGTCTTGTTTTTGTATCCATTCAGCAAGGCTGTGTCTTAATCCATTCACGTTTAAGGTAATTATCAATATGTATGTTCATATGACCATTTTCTTAATTGTTTTGGGTTTGTTTTTGTAGGTCCTTTTCTTCTCTTGTGTTTCCCACTTACAGAAGTTCCTTTAGTATTTGTTGTAGAGCTGGTTTTGTGGTGCTGAATTCTCTTAGCTTTTGCTTGTCTGTGAAGCTTGTGATTTCTCCATCGAATCTGAATGAGATCTTTGCTGGGTAGAGTAATCTTGGGTGTAGCTTCTTTCCTTTCATCACTTTAAATATATCATGCCACTCCCTTCTGGCTTGTAGAGTTTCTGTTGAGACATCAGCTGTCAACCTTATGGGAATTCCCTTGTATGTTATTTGTCATTTTTCCCTTTTGCTTTCAATAATTTTTCTTTGTGTTTAGTTTTTGTCAATTTGATTACCATGTGTCTTGGTGTGTTTCTCCTTGGGTTTATCCTGCCTGGGACTCTCTCTGCTTCCTGGACTTGGGTGGCTATTTCCTTTCCCATGTTAGGGAAGTTTTCGACTATAATCTCTTTAAAGATTTTCTTGGGTCCTTTCTCTCTCTCTTCTCCTTCTGGGACCCCTATAATGTGATTGTTGGTGTGTTTAGTGTTGTCCCAGAGGTCTCTTAGGCTGTCTTCATTTCTTTTCATCCTTTTTTCTTTTTTCTGTTCCATGCAGTGATTTCCACCATTCTGTCTTCCAGGTCACTTATCCGTTCTTTTGCCTCAGTTATTCTGCTATTGATTCCTTGTAGTGTATTTTTCATTTCAGTCATTGTATTGTTCATCTGTTTTTTTTTTGTTGTTCTTTAATTCTTCTAGGTCTTTGTTAAACATTTCTTGCATCTTCTCAATCTTTGCCTCCATTCTTTTTCCCACATCCTGGATCATCTTCACTATAATTATTCTGAATTCTTTTTCTGGAAGGTTGCCTATCTCCACTTCATTTAGTTGTTTTTCTGGGGTTTTATCTTGTTCCTTCATCTGGTACATAGCCCTCTGTCTTTTCATCTTGTCTATCATTCTGTGAATGTTGTTTTTGTTTCACAGGCTACAGGATTGTAGTGCTTCTGCTGTCTGCCCTCTGGTGGATGAGGCTAACTAAGTGGCTTGTGCAGGTTTCCTGATGGGAGGGCCTGGTGGTGGATAGAGGGGACTGTTGCTCTGGTGGGCAGAGCTCAGTAATACTTTAATCCGCTTTACTGCTGTTGGGTTGGTCTGCATTCCCTCCCTGTTGGTTGTTTGGCCTGAGGCAACCCAACACTGGAGTCTACCTGGGCTCTTTGGTGGGGCTAATGGCAGACTATGAGAGGGCTCATGCCAAGGAGTACTTCCCAGAACTTCTGCTGGCAGTGTCCTTTTCCCCATGGTGAGCCACAGCCACCACCCGCCTGTGCTGGAGACCCTCCAACACTGGCAGGTAGGTCTGGTTCAGTCTCCCCTGGGGTCACTGCTCCTTCCCCTGGGTCCCGATGCACACACTACTTTGTGTGTGCCCTCCAAGAGTGGAGTCTCTGCTTCCCCCTGTCCTGTCAAAGTCCTGCAATCATCCCACTAGCCTTCAAAGTCTGATTCTCTAAGAATTCCTCCTCCCGTTGCTGGAACCCCAGGTTGGGAAGCCTGATGTGGGGCTCAGAACCTTCACTCCAGTGGGTGGACTTCTGTGATATAAGTGTTCTCCAGTCTGTGAGTCACCCACCCAGCACTTATGGGATTTGATTTTACTATGATTGCGCCCCTCCTACCATCTCATTGCGGCTTCTCCTTTGTCTTTGGATGTGGGGTATCTTTTTTGGTGAGTTCCAGTGTCTTCCTGTCGATGATTGTCCAGCAGCTAGCTGTGATTCTGGTGTTCTCACAAGAGGGAGTGAGAGCACGTCATTCTACTCCGCCATCTTGGTTCAGGCCCGATAACAGTATTTTTGAAGTCTTATATTCCAGGCACTGTGCTGTCAGCTTTATATGTTGTATCTTATTTAATCTGTAGAGAGTACTGTGGACAAAAAAATGTTGCGTGCCATTCCAGTAAACAATGAAAGCTGTCCCCATCAAGCCATCACCCACTGCAGCTGCCCTCATGGTGTGCCCTGCAGGGAATTCTAAATATATCCTGGCATGCCCTCCTGGCCTGTAAAATATCCACTGATTAAACTGTGGGAGTCCCTTGTATGCAACTAGTTGGTTTTCCCTTGCTGTTTTAAGATTCTTTTTCTATCTTTAATTTTTGGCATTTAATTACAGTTTGTCTTGTTTTGGTTCTCATTGGGTTGATCTTGTTTGGGACTCTGTCTTCCTGAATCTTGATGTCTGTTTCCTTTTCCAGATTAAGGAATTTTCAGCTATTATTTCTTTTAGTAAATTCTCTGCCCCTCTCTCTCTTCTCTTTTTGGGACTCCTATCTTTCAATTTTTAGTATGCTTGATGTTATCTTAGAGGTCTCTTGAGCTGTGCTCATTTTAAAAAGTTCTTTTTTCTTTTTTTTTTTTTCTGTTCAGCTCATATGATTTCCACTACTCTGTCTTCCAGTTCACTGAGTCGTTCTTCTAATTTACTGTTGATTCCTTCTAGTGTATTTTTTATTTTACTTATTGTATTCTTCAGTCTTTTGATTCTTCTTTATATTTTCTAACTCTTTGTTAAACTTCTCACTGTGTTCATCCATTCTTCTCCTGAGTTCACTGAGCATCTCTATAATCATTACCTTGAACTCTTTATTATATAGATTGCTTATCTCCACTTCATTTAGTTTTTTCTGAGGTTTTATCTTGTTCTTTTATCCCCTAATTTTGCCTAACTCTCTGTGTTTCTTTGTATGTATTAGGTAGGTTGTTTACATTTCATGATCTTGGAGAAGTAGCCTTATGTAGGAGACATCTTACAGGACTCAGTAGCACATTCTCCTCTTGTCACCAGAGCTAAATGCTCCAGGGGAGTGTTTCTTATGTGGGCTTCATGGACACTTCTGTTGTTGTGGGACTGACTACTGTGGGTGTGTTTTTAGACCTAGCTGGCCCCCTTCATGGTTGCCTGACAGGTCTTGCCTTTTCCTGAGGCTGTTGGCTACTGGTAGGCAGAGCTACATCATAGAGTCCCTGACTGTAGGGGCTGGGGATTTTTTGGGCTGGTGGCAGCCTAATGGGTGGGGCTGGGTCCCTGTGCAGCTGGCTACTTGGTCTGAGGAGTCCTGGGACTGATGCTGACCTGCTATTGGGTGGGTAAGCCCCTGATTCTAATAGACTAGATTGGGGAGTCCAAAATGGTGCTTGTCAGCCCCAGTGTCCTTGTGGTAGAATGAGCTGCCAAAAATGGCTGCTGCCAGCCTCTGTGTTCACAGCAGGAATCCTAGTTGCCTCTTGCCTCTCTGAGAAGCTCTACAAGATCAGCAAGTGGGACTGACCCAATCTCCCTTCAAACTACTGCCTCTGTACTGGGTCTTAGAGTGTGTGAGATTTTACATTCACCTTTTAAAAGCGGAGTGTCTGTTTCCTACAACCCTCTGGCTATCTCATACATAGTTCTTGCTAGCCTGCAAAGCCACTACTTGGGGCTCATCTTCCCAGTGTAGGACCCTCCTCCCCCAGCTTGGGAACCTGATATGGGTCTCAGAGCCTTCACTCTTTGGGAAGAACTTCTTCCCTCTGTCCTCCCATTTGTGGGTTGCCCACCTGAGGGTATGAGTCTTGACTATACCATGTCTCCACCCCTCCTACCCATCTCACTTATTTAAAATATTTACTTATTTAAAATATTTTATATAAATATTTTAAATAAGTAAATAATTTAAAATAAATAAATATTTTAAATAAGTAAATAAATATTTTAAATAAGTAAATACTTAATATAAGTATTTACTAATTTAAAGTATTTTCTGCTAGTCTTCAGGTCATTCTAATCCATAGTCACTCTGTAAATAGTTGTCATTTTTGTGTGCTTATGGGAGGAGGTAAGTTCAGGGTCTTCCTACTCTGCCCTCTTGGCTATAACCCTCCCATCTTGGCTACTCCCTCTTACATTTGCACTATTTTAACTGTATATTATTTTGCTTCACTAGTGAATTTTTAAAATATTTTATGTACATATCTGTGAATAAAACATGTTCCCAAGTAGGCTGTGTTTTAAATGCTCTTATTGAGACTTTTACTGGAGTTTCAGACAGTTTAGTATATTATGGTGGATGATTCAATGTAACTTTCTTTACATTGACAACTCATATCACAATAGTTTTCTGCACACTGTCTCAGGTCTTGAATTTGGAGTTACTTTGAGGTTCTGTTTGCTTGGAGTCTCTCTTCAGGTCTCCACACTGAGAACTGGAGCTCTAATGGTATTAAAAGAGGCTAGATAAGGAGGAACCAGGGCCTGGTAGATAAATACAGCCTATGAGGGAATGAGGCCCACACCTGGGGAAAGATGCAGCTGTTGGAAGTGGGGAGAGTGGAGCTTGCAGGGGCGTGGAAATCAGCATGATTCAGAGGCCTAAGGATGCTCAGGAACTGGACTGCAGTCCCTGGAGGTGGGGGATTGCCTGGTAAGAGCGACTTAGAGCCCCAGACTTCAAGGGGTGTGTTCCAGGCAGAGACTTACACAAAAGGCTAGGTGTGGGAGAGAAGGTTACCCAGCTTCTGGGGTACCTGGAGGTTAAGGGGTTGGACTGAATGTCCCAACCCTCTAATTAGATGGTAAGCTCTATTGGCAACAAGCCCCCATCCTTAGATGCTCTCCAAAAGTCACCTCATTAACATAACAAAAGACAAGCCACCTCAATTGCTTTCATCACTTAGGAAATTCCAAGGGTTTTAGGAGCTCTGTGCCAGTAACAGAGATGAAGACCACGTTTATATTTGTTATTATAAGTCACAATATCCCAGGAACAAAATTTATTAAACACTAACAATATGGTAGGCATTGCGCTAGGTACTGGGGATAAAGCTGTGAATGAGACAGACACAGTCTCTGTTCTTAGGGAGTTTAGAGTCTTAAGGAGAAGATAGATATCATTAAACAGAAAATTACAAGTAATTAGGTAAATTACAAGAGTATAGGGAAGTAGAGGCTGCAGAAATATATGAGCCTTGAACCTTAGTTTCAGTAAGATGAAGATGTACGGTATCAGAAAAGGAGTAGATTGGTCCTGGGATCTTGTGGGTAGGGGCTGAGTTGAAGGATCTGTGGGTAGAGGAAGCTGGGCCTAGACAGTGGAAGTTTGGCTTTAAGGTCCTAGGTACTTCCTCTCAGAACCCCCATGGGATAATCTCTCTCTACTCTTTGTGTTATTTCTATGCAAGAAGCTACGTATTTGTGCTTGTCCAAGTTTAACTTCTATCTGCCCATCAGGTAGAAAATATCACACTGTGTAGGTGAACTCTAAGACTCAAGATAAAATGTGATTTCTAACAAAAATACTTTATTTAGAACATAGTGATTAAATGAAGTTACTTCCCCAAATATGTGTAGTCTAGGGTAATCTGAATTTTCTCAAGTTCAAATTTGAGGTTTTGTAGAAGGATGGTAGACAGTGAGGACTACCTAATGTTTGCACTGTTATGTGCACTGTGATATATCACAGTCACTCAAGGTAGTGTTGACTATTCTATAGAATGGGTACATTTAATTACCTTATTTATTCACACAGTTTTCTCCATACCAGCAATTGAGTCCTGTTCATGCCTACTTTGATTTTGAAAAAAAAAAAAAAAAAAAAAAAAGAAAGGATTTACAATGCAGACAGACTTCTTGGGTGATGAAGGTGGTAGTGCTGTTGGTGGTTGGTATGGGGGAGGGGAGAATAAGAGAGCAGCAAAGGGAGAAAAACATATATAAAAAGTGACTGGAAAGTGATTTTTTTACTAAATTTTTTTCTTTCTAATTTATGGTTTGACATTGGAATATTTGTAGTTAGTGAAATTCAGTTGACTTTATAAGATACACTTCTTATGTGATAGTTCATCCTGGCATTGTGTCTTCAGTTCCAGTACCTGTCAACAGGTGGGCAGTGGTGCCCTTCAGGGTGTAACAGTGTGGCTAACTGGTGAGTGAACACATATTTCATTTGGTTATCTATATCTATATATCTCTATATATGTATATATGGACAAGTGATGCCTCATGACTTGCTAACCGCATATACATATCTGCCACATCTCTGATCATTTCTTAGTGTACATTTCCAGAAATGGGAGGATTAAGTCCCGAGGTGGAACCCACGTATAAGTTGTTTGGAACACTGCCAGGCTGCCCTCCAGAGAGGCTGCACCAGTCCACCCTCTTACCTCCAGTGTATGAAAGAGACTGTCCCAGCATGGTTTACAGATTGCAGAAGGAGGAAAAGTGATAGATTCTCTCCACGGCTAGAGTGATACTGAGATGAGCATTACAGTTGGCAGGCTGTGCTCACAGCCTTTACCACAATGTTGATAATTAAGTTGATCAGTGGGAACTTTGGTAAAAGAATAGCTTTAAAACTTGTCACCAGGTGTGGTACAGTAGAAAGATCATTAAAGTGGCACGCAGGAGGCCTGGCTTTGGGATTTAATAAATGTTAGATTCCTTTCAGTTCCCTCTCCCCTCTCTGACTATCACTTGTTTCTAAGATGGCACCCCTCTCACCTTTAACCCTGTGTACGGCAATAAGGGGCATGTGTGATATTTCATGAGAGAAGCCTGGTGACCATTCTTAACAGAGGAGGGACAGTAGATGCTCATGGTGCAGACAGACAAAAAAATGAGACTATTCTTGTGTCTCTGTTGTTTGTTATGCCTTTCCTGGCAATATGCATTTTTACCCTCAGAGACAGTGATTCAGATCTTACCCCAGGCCCACATTCACTCTGAGGAGTTTCCAATAACTGGAGCAAAATGCTGCTGGTAGTTAGCCAAGGTGTTTAAATGCCACTTGGTTATTGATCACTTCTGAGTCATGATGATGCACCACGAAGCTCAGCCTTCAAAGGACACAGTGGCTCTCCTCAGCCTACACTGCACAAAGATAGTTGCATAACTTGCCATCCCTTGGAATGAGTCATCCCAGAATATTCTGGCATAGGCAATCTAGTCATCTCTCTAAATGTTGCTTTTCTAGAAAAATTTACTCATTGATTGGTAAGAGCCAGGGATATGGGGCAGCCGCATTTGGATAGCCCATTGGCTGGCACTAATAGGTTCTTACTGGGTGCACAAAACATAATGAAAGAATAAACAGGAAAGTATTCATGGGAAGATTGACATTAACACATTGCTTGATTCCGTGTCTATAATATGTATGAGAAGCCTCTTGCAGTGCGTGATGCAGAGGACATCCATGTAAGTGCTCCGGTAAAGCATGAACAAAAGCTATGGGAATATAGAATTCAGAATCCCCCCAAAAAGAATTGTTATTGGTCCTTCAAGGCCTAATCCCTGAGGTGAGAAGTATGTACTTTTATTTCGTCTGTGCAATATTTCAATTATAATGATAATACTCACTGAATACTTTCCACATACTAGATACATACTGTTTTATTCAATCTTCACAGCTTGATGAGGTAGGATCCATGATCATCATCCCCATTTTACCGATGAGGCAACTGAGACACAGAGGGTAAATTACCCAATGGTATTTGGCTGCAAAGTGGGAGGGCTGGGCTTCACCCCAAGGCAAGCCTGACTCTAGAGCCTCCACTGTCATGCAACACACAAGTCCTATTCTGTGTTCTCAGTACCATGTCACAAAGATAATTCCCCCAAATGGACATCTGGTCACTTCCAGAAAAGAGAGAGGAGAGGAAGTGAACTCATTTCTACTTACCAATTAAATGACCTCATTTAGCAAAAGAAACAATTTTTTGGACAATTGTTTTTTGGACAATTTTAGGACAAAATATCTTGATCATGGAAAAATCAAACGGCCCTTTTAAACTAATATTTAAGCCACATTTGCTCCAGCCATGCTCTCTCCCTGTACGGGTGGTAGACTGACTAGCCTTTCTACTTTTCTCCTGGACATTTTGACATTTTATAGACATACAGAATGCATCTGTGAAGTGCTCATAATTTGAAGTCTCTGCATAGCACTCCTCCCTTTATTCCCTGCCATGATAAACATGTCCAGATAGCAAGTTCACGGAAGGTTGTGAGCTTTGAAGTCTTTGAAAAATCTGAAAATTATATGACAATATTGTATATGTAATCACTGGTGAGAGCAAGACAACATCTTCCTGAATGCCAGACACATGGCTCCTATAAATCCTCTGCTAAGAGCAGAGGTCCTGTTTACTTAAGCTCCAGGGTGGAATGGGCATGGTTAGCATCACAGTGATTGACACAATCAGGATATTCAAATGGAATTGCTGCTACTTGTGCGTATTTAAATGTCATGCTTAGATCAATAAATAGTTCAGAAGAAGAAAGTCTCCACACTCAAGGCTGGAGTAAATAAAACAGCTTCACCTTTCACTGAAATGTATGTGAGAGGATTATTAAATATCTGAGGACTGCACAGTTTAATCTTGGGGAGATAAAGTTTTATCAGCAAGAATTTGCACTCTTTTTGAGGCCCTTTGAAGTTACATCTGCGTTCCCTTAACTGGACTGAAAGTTTCCTAGTTGGATACAAGAGAAGCCTAGGAAATTTCTCTTTATGGTGCTCTGCTCCAATGGCATCAGTATTTACCTACAGTTTTATGTATGTCAGGTTTCAATTATGATGATCTATAAAAATATGTCCAGGAAGTAGACTCTTATTCCTTGTTCAGCATAAAGCATCTGCTTACTGTGTTGCTAGATAAAGTCCCATGTGGAAATCTTGCACTTGGGTTTTCAATCAGTTTGCTTCCCACACTTTTGGAAAAATATGTAATTTGTGCCCAGATTGATTTAAACTTGAAATAATCTAGGCGCATACACGAATGTGCACAGAAAAGGTCATCCAGATGGACAGATGTGACATGTCAAATGCTCTGGGTATATCTCAAGCAATTCCCACAAACCACAGTGAAAATCATTCATGGAAACAGGGTTAAAATGGAAATTTTCTGAAGTGTGATACCATCAAGTGATGGTGGTGTGATTAAAGATTGAGAGCAATATGGAAAGACTATTCAGAATACTGACAGAGGATAAAACCAAATGATGAAATCTAGAGTACCTCCTTGATCAACTTATAAGTTGAGAATATGTCACACAAAGTTTTTACTGTAGATGAAACTGAGAAAGTTTGAAAATGAATATGTCACAACTACATCTCAAAAGAGAAAAATAGCTTTCAGGTTTCAACCAGTTAAGGATTAAAGAGTGGGAACATAAAGCCTTTAAAACTTTCCTCTAATGTTAGATGTTGAGATGTTGAGGCTAATGTTAGATGTTGAGGCTCTGAGTTAAGACTGAGTCATTCTTGACAGCCCACCTTAACATTCAGGCATCCTGAAGGATCTGGTTAATACTGTGCAGCTTTTGTTTTACTTCTGTGAGAGTGAAAGTAACTTCACCTTCACATATGGTGAATCACAGAGTGACTGTTGTGCTTGAAATAGTATCTCCTCCTGCTTGGTGATGAGTTAGCTGCGACTGGTACATACAGCTCAAATACATGGAACAGAACTCGTTCCACCTTCTTTCTCCTGATTTTTGTCAATGTCACCAACATTATCTTAGCCATTAGGGCTCAGAACTTGGCAACATCTTTGTTTTTATTTTTATTTATTTTTATTGGGGTATAGTTGTTTTACAATGTTGTGTTAGTTTCTACTGTACAGTGAAGTGGAGTTCCCTGTGCTACACAGCAGGTCCTCATTAGTTACTATTTTATACATATTAGTGTACATATGTCAATCCCAATCTGCCAATTTGTCCCTCCTCCCTTTTCCCCCTTGGTGTCCATAAATTTGCTCACTATATCTGTGTCTCTATTTCAGCCTTGCAAACTTGTTCATTGGTACCATTTTCTAGATTCCATATATATGCATTAATATGCGATATTTGTTTTCCTCTTTCTGACTTACTTCACTCTGTATGACAGTCTCTAGATCCATCCACATCTCTACAAATGACCCAGTTTCGTTCCTTTTTATGGCTGAGTAATATTCCATTGTATATATGTACCACATCTTCTTTATCCATTCGTCTGTTGATGGGCATTTATGTTTCTTCCATGACCTGGCTATTTTAGATAGTGCTGCAATGAACATTGGGGTGCATGTGTCTTTTTGAATTATGGTTTTCTAAGGGTATATGTCCAGTAGTGGATTACTGGGTCGTATGGTAATTCTATTTTTAGTTTTTTAAGGAACCTCCATACTGTTCTCCATAGTGGCTGTATCAGTTTACATTCCCACCAACAGTGCAAGAGGGTTCCCTTTTCTCCACACCCTCTCCAGCATTTATTGTTTCTAGATTTTCTGATGATGCCCATTCTAACCAGTGTGAGGTGATACCTCATTGTAGTTTTGATTTGCATTTCTCTAATGATTAGTGACGTTGAGCAGCTTTTCAAGTGCTTCTTGGCCATCTGTATGTCTTCTTTGGAGAAATGTCTATTTAGGTCTTCAGCCCATTTTTGGATTGGGTTGTTTGTTTTTCTGATACTGAGCTGCATAAGCTGCTTGTATATTTTGGAGATTAATCCTTTGTCAGTTGCTTCATTTGCAAATATTTTCTCCCATTCTGAGGGTTGTCTTTTCATCTTGTTTATGGTTTCCTTTGCTGTGCAAAAGCTTTTAAGTTTCATTAGGTCCCGTTTGTTTGTTTTTGTTTTTATTTCCATTACTCTAGGAAGTGGGTCAAAAAGGATCTTGCTGTGATTTATGTCAAAGAGTGTTCTTCCTATGGTTTTCTGTAAGAGTTATATAGTGTTTGGTCTTACATTTAGGTCTTTAATCCATTTGGAGTTTATTTTTGTGTATGGTGTTAGGGAGTGTTCTAATTTCATTCTTTTACATGTAGCTGTCCAGTTTTCCCAGCACCACTTATTGAAGGGGCTGGCTTTTCTCCATTGTGTATCCTTGCCTACTTTGTCATAGATTAGTTGACCATATGTGCATGGGTTTATCTCTGGGCTTTCTATACTGTTCCATTGATCTATATTTCTGTTTTTGTGCCAGTACCATATTGTCTTGATTACTGTAGCTTTGTAGTATAGTCTGAAGTCAGGGAGTCTGATTCCTCCAGCTCTGTTTTTTTTTTTTTTCCTTCAAGATTGCTTTGGCTATTCAGGGTCTTTTGTGTCTCCATACAAATTTTAAGATTTTTTCTTCTAGTTCTGTGAAGAATGCCTTTGGTAGTTTGTTAGTGATTGCATTGAGTCTGTAGACTGCTTTGGATAGTATAGTCATTTTCACAATATTGATTCTTCCAATCCAAGAACATGGTATATCTCTCCATCTGTTTGTGTCATCTTTGTTTACTTTCATTAGTGTCTTATAGTTTTCTGAGTACAGGTCTTTTACCTACTTAGGTAGGTTTATTCCTAGGTATTTTATTCTTTTTGTTGCAATGGTGAATGGAACTGTTTTCTTAATTTCTCTTTCTGATCTTTCATTGTTAGTGTATAGGAATGCAAGATATTTCTGTGCATTAATTTTGTATCCTGCAACTTTGCCAAATTCATTGATTAGCTCTAATAGTTTTCTGGTGGCATCTTTAGGATCATCTATGTATAGTATCATGTCATATGCAAACAGTGACAGTTTTACTTCTTTTCCAATTTGTATTCCTTTTATTTCTTTTTCTTCTCCAATTGCCATGGCTAGGACTTCCAAAACTATGTTGAATAATGGTGGCGCAAGTGGACATCCTTGTCTTGTTCCGGATCTTAGAGGACATGCTTTCTGTTTTTCACCATTGAGAATGATGTTTGCTGTGTGTTTGTCATACATGGCCTTTATTATGTTGAACATCATCTTTGAATTTTCTCCTCCTTCTTTCCTTCCTGTTGCCAAATGTTGATTCTTTCTTTGGAATACTTCTTGAATCTATACTTTGTTGTCCATTTCCATTGACATTGCCTTAAATTAGGCAACTATTACCACTTGCCGAGATAATTGTAACACTATCGTATCTTCCTTAATTCCCATTAGTGCCTTCTATATGTTCAATTTGGCAGAGTGAAACACAGTATTTGATAATCTTTGCCTGTACTGTTTTTTGACTCCTCTGACTTTGCTCTTGCTGTTCTCTCAACCCAAGTGATTTTCACTCCCTATTGTTGTATACATAAATCATACCAACCCTTCAAACCCCAACACAAATGCTTTCTGTCCCCACAGTCTGTTCTGATTATGAGTCTCTTCTCTCTCCGTTTTTCCTTTCCCATCGTAACTTTCTTTCTCTCTTTACACGGGCACTTATCACTGCATAATTTGTCCTAATAATTTATTTTATGCTTTATTTCTTCTACTAAACTCCAACATTTTAATGTAAGACTCTATGTCTAATTAATCTTTATGTCTCCAGCACAAACTTAGAATGCCTGGTTCTGTACACTCTTCATCATGCAAATCATGCAATTCAGGAAATAGGATATTAATTACTTAATAGTACAGCCAGTGTCTAAATATTGTCAATAAATTGTCTATTTTTATGTCAGCTTCCTGGATGCCAAACCATAGGCTAATTGCTAAATTACTATTATAGTGTGACTGTTTTCATTAGGCATAGAGCCTGTGGTTTTTCATGTTAACTTTTTTTTAATCATTAAAGTTAATTTTAATAATACATTTTATTCGATTAAATACAGTATATCTGAAATATTACCATTTCAACTTGTACTCAATATAAACAATTACCAATGAGATATTTTACATTCTTTTTTTTTCATACTGAGTCTTTAAAATCAGGTGTGTGTTTTACATGGATAGTGCACCTCAATCCAGGTGCTTAATTTTCACTGGAGGTATTTGGTCTGTATTTAAATTTCATAAAATTTACCACTGGAAAAGTAGATTCACACACCCAGCTTGTTCCAAATATACTTAAAAGTTTTACAGTAACTGATTTGAGGATTAGTTTTTAATTTTAGATTAATAATAAATTTTAATTCAGTGATTTTTAAAAATTGAAGTATAGTATAAACAATACTGTGTTAGTTTCAGGTGTATAACAAAGTTATTTGGATATATACATAAATGTATATATATATATTTTTTTTCTCTTTGCATTAACTTTAAAAAATAACTGAAGGGACAAAATAAATCTGACAAACCATATAAAAATTTGGTCTAATATAAATATAATCAGTTAAAATTTCCGGAACAAAACATTTTTATTTCTGATATTAAGTATCTGAGAACATGCAAGAGTAATAGCAGCATGATTTTATAATTTTTTTGGAAGTACTACTAATTATATTATAATTGCTGTTAATTATACATATATGCATTGTTAGCATTATTCCTAATAATATTACTAATAGTTTGAAGATGAGGCTATTGAAGTATACCAATGCTTTTTGATATTGGTGTTAAAGATTAAATTATAAAGTTTCAGGGTGCTGCTGTCTTTCTTTACTAATTGTAATAAACTAGATTTTGTATTCCTAGCACATCAGTGGGGAATCAGACACGTCTCAGCTTTTGGGGATGAATAAACTCACACCAGCTCCTATAAGGAATGAAAGGAGGCATCATTACACAGAAACAGAGCTAGGTTAGGCACGTAGATTCCAGAACCAGACTTCCAGGTTCAAATTCCAGTTCTGGCTCCTTCTAGCTCTGCAATCTTATTAAAGTTCCTTAATATCTCTGTTTTTCCAATTCCTTATCTGCAAAAAGGCTTACTTCACAGGATTGTTGTAAGAAGGAACTGAGTTGCTATGTGTGAAGCACTTAGAACATAGTAAGTACTGCATAGCTATTAGGAGTTCTTACCTATCACTATTATTATGGAATGTTAGATTTAGGATGTCTGCTTAGACATTGTGGTTTGAGACTCTTGTTTTATAGATGAGGAAATTGGGACCCAAGGAGGTTGAGTGGCTTGCATCAGTGCCTGGGAAATCTCATCACAGGGGTCCTGGGCTCTTATATTCTGTGCTAAGCCCAGTGCTATGTGTGAGACATTGGGTTGCCACCCTCAGGTGTTGCAGGCCTGGACAAGTGGACAGGTGGAGATTACAGCAAGGCAAATGCCATGATGGGCAAGTGCAGCATCTTACAGGAGCTCAGAGAAACTCCAGATTTCTTACGTCCTTCTATTCTCCCTGCTCCTCTCGAAGATGTCATCTAGGTAAATGGAGGACTCATTTGATTCTGTTACAGTGAGGAGGTGAGAGCCTTGGATCCATGCTAGTGATTTCAGTGGCCTTGGCCTGCAGTGGCTAGGATTTCAGTTCCCCGGCCAGAGACTGAAGTCAGGCTGCGGCAATGAGAGCGCTGAATCCTAGACAGTAGACCACCAGGGACCAGTGATCAGTGACAAGGCCCTGGTCTGTCAGCTTTACAGAAAATGAATTTCTACAGAGGCAGAAAGCAGTGAAACAACTGAACTGTTTATTATGTGGAAAAGAGTACACGTGGATTGACACACGGGTGGGCTCAGAGAAAGAGTCGTGCCCTCGTGGTAGTTTGAATCACTTATATGGGGCATCTCTTCTGGGTTTCCTTTGGCCAATCATCTTGCTTTGCCAAATTCTGAGTTCGTATTTGGTTTATCTCAGGGTCCTCCCATGTGTGCTTGCGCATCTCTTAGCCAAGGTGGATTCTAGCAAAGAGGCCTATGGGTAGTGACATCACTTACTATGAGGTGACGCCCCCTCCCTTTTGACTTCTGAGGAGCCTTTCTGCACATGTGTAGTTGGGAAGGTCTCCTTGCCCTCGAGAATGAGAAATACGTGGTCTCTTAGCTAGGCAGGGCTCAGCTCCTCTTCATCTTGGAGTATCTGTCCACAGGGAACAAACTCCAGCTGCTAATCCTGGGGCCCATCTACCTCCTGGCTCACTAGGTCCTCTGGATTCTCTCTGCATGAGGAAATCTCCTCATCTTGACCCAGGCCTTGCCCTTCACCAGCCATGAGGGGGCAGGAATATAGCCTTAGGTGTCTGAAGCCCCTTTCCTCCTTCAGTGCTCTCCTGCTGCTCCATTCTTGCTGGATTTGATGCCATCGTGGACAAGAGCACCCTTTTGAGCAGGAGGAAACAAGCCACTAAGCCAGATTTCCTAGGTGCCTCTATATCTTTCAGGTCTCTCTTGAAGCTTACGCCCAAGCTAGGAATAAACCAGGACTTTGGTGTCTGCCTTCATTGTTCTCTGGTGTGACATAACCCCATGTCTCATTCTCCTGCTTTTCTGGGAACATATTCATGCCTGCTTCCCTTGACATACTGGGTACAAGATGAAACATTGGCTTACCAATAAGGGAATTTCTGAAAAACACCACCTTCCTTACCTAAGGACGCATAGGAACATGGGGATGCACCAGAAGTAGCTGCAACATCCACTCAGCCACTGGAGGTCACAGGCCTACAGTGAGACTGGAGCACATTCTACCTCAAGATGGCTCAGCATTCGTGGGGATGTGTTCAGAAATGGAGGGATGCACACCTTGTCATTGTTCATCTGGAATTCATATTTCCCCAAAGAAAGCCTTTAATAGGGTCTGTCCACCTCCCTTAGGGGATATCTCTAGCGGGTGGGATAATTCTGTAGCCACTTCAGACAGCCTCCCTCCTGCCATCTTGAGCTTTCACCCCCTGCACCAAGCCCCCTGTGCCGTATTCCAGCTTCATAATAGGGTGCATTTCCTTACACTCTACAATACAGCACAGTGTCAGCACCTTATGCAGGACAGAATGCATTCAGATTCCTTTCCTCAGAGGTGGGGTGCCCAAGACAGCACTTGAGGGCTTTAGGACTCAATTCCTGCCTAACCCTTGTCTGGTTTCTGATCCACCAGGACCTCTTAATTACTTTCACTGGTGAATTTACTGATAAATTTACCTTTACTTAATTACCTTTACCTTTACCTTACTAGCTCACTTCTGTCCTCCACATTCATGAATGTTGTAGGATGTGTGACTGTGACTCACTCCAGCCATTTGGAATGGAAACCCAGGTGACAGTAGAGGGCTGCTTTTCTCTGAGGTGGGATGGGGTAGTAGCTGAGGAGAGATAAAAACTATCAGTGACATTTTCCTCTTGGACTGTTAGCTCATAGAACTAAACAGATCCTCTCTACTCATCTCTTAGGATTCAGCTTCACATGCTATCCTGAGGTTTTTCACTGACACTTCCACACACACAGAAATAAGTCCTCCTTCTCCTATGTTCCAAAACATATTTGGAAAGGGGACACGTCTCTTAGAGCTTCTGTTTTGTTGTATCACAGTGACTTATCAACAACTCACTTCTCTTCCACTAGAAAGGTTCTTGCTAGGGCAGAGACCAGGTCTTGGTTATCTTGGCATCCCTAATGCCTTGCAGAGGGGTTGGTTCAGAATTGGGGCTTAGAAAATGGTGACAAATGTGTGAAATGTCCTAGAGAGAGTTTTGATTAGGAGCCCAAACTTCTTTGATCTTGAACTTTGATCCTGCACTTTCCAAATGACATGCATGGGGTAGGGAGTGTTCACACCTACTGATGTGCAGGGCAGGCTAAAAGGGTAAAGAGATGAAGGGAAGAGCTTCCTTCAAGCCATGTGGCCCTGGATTTGGTTCTTGCTGGATGATAGCCTGCTAAAGAGAAAGTAGGGCTGGAGTGAGTGTCAAAAGAGTGTCTGGCTGCTCCTGTGTCTTGAAGGTTCTGAGATGGCAAGCACCACTGGAACCCTGAAACTGATCCAGATTGACTCCTCCTTTCTCATAAATGCCCCCTATTATTGTAATGACTTATGATGTCAATCTATAAAAAAGCAGAGCCCCCAAATATCTTCTGGTTATTATGCGCAAAGAAGACACTGTGCTTCCCTGATAGCAAGAGATACATCATTTTTGGGAGTGTTTCTCTCACTGGTGCCAGCAGTCTCTTCCAGGATTCAGTTTTGGCTGTGGAGCATTTGTCATTTGGAAATGAACTGTTAGAATGACTTTTACAACTAGGGATGCCAATGGTCTGCTTGGATTAGGCTGTCTGGTTTAGAGCTGGGTCATCTAGTTCTGGAACACATGGTTCAGAATACATTTGAAAGGGAAAGTTAAAATCACCTGGTTTTGGTGAGTGGGCTTGGATAACAACAAACTTTCTGAACCCCACTGTTCTGCTTTGTGTCTGAGTGCCTGCACTGAAAGGGTTATTCAGGAGAGCCCTTGAGGGAATGTCCAAATTGCTGGGAGGAGTTTATCCCCAAAGGTAACTTTTAGCATCCAGGAATTTGGGTATCTTATTTAAAAAATCATACCAGCTTAATTTTAGTATAGTAGTGGATTTATATTATTTTTAGTTTACTTTTAATTCCTGAAATTTTAATAGTTGAGCAGGAAACTCTTCTATTCATAAATCTGGGTCCCTATCAGGGCTTAACTTATAAAGAAATGTCTTCCTTCGTGCATTCTCTGGTTTCCTTTCTGTTCTTTTTTGTGAGTTAGTTGAGTAATAACAAAAACTCAACTGTGAGTCTTTTCATAGAGGATGGAAATTTCCACATAGGAAATGGCACCATCAGCAGTGGGTCAGTCGTTGGTGTTGACCAATGTAAGGAAACTTACTTCCTTACACAAAAGGTTAACCAACCAACAGGAAGTATTGGTGGGGAGCTTGGGGGAGGAGAAGTTGAGTTACATTCTCGTGGTGAACTTCAGCTGAACACACCACAGAAAGTACCAGGCAGTAAATGAAGCTACAAGAGGTTAGAAAACTCTCTCTCTATTTTTTTTGTTTTTTTGATATTAAAGACAATGAAGGTATGTATGATTTCAAGGTTTGGTGAACTCATTTCTGAACAGGAAGTGAGTAGGTTTCAATCACTGAAATGAAAAGGACATGGGTGGGGCAGGAACATTTTTAGTGCACCTCTCGCACCAGCCGAACCTTGTCATGGAGCAGTGGTTTTCAAACGATTCCCTGGGGTGCAGGAAGAAAATAGTAAAACTTCTATTTATCCTTATTGAGTTCATTCTTTAAAACTGTCTATTTCTTGTGCTGTTTTATGGCGTGTTGAAAGGATACGCTAAAGAGAAGAGGAGAAAGCAGGGGGTTGTAACAGGATGGGAAGAACTGGAGATGTGGAGAAGCTCAGAACCTGAAGGTCTCCCTTCTCTTCTGATATAGGAAATGTGCTAGCCATTTGGGAAGATTCTGGAGAGATAGCAGGAAGGACATTGACTGCTGCTGGACAATGGCTGTGTGACAGATGCTGGGTTATGTGTTATTTATTGTTGTTCTATCACTGTACGTGCAATTTGCACATGCACTTATACTTTATATTCATTTATTATCCATTTAGTGAATATCTCATTTGATCTTCACAAACAGCTTAAGAAGGTTTTAAGTTTCTTAATTTTATAACCAGGAAGCTAGAGTTTAAGGCAGTTAAGTATTTGTACAACATTATATGGTTCATACCTCAGCATTTCCCACATTTTACTGTGTGGGTTTACAGCATGGATTCCAGGGTTCCTCTCAAAGAGATGCTTCTTCAGTAGGTTCAAGGTGGCTTCTAGTCTGCTCACTGCAGGTGGACTTTTAGAATCGGGGTATAATGTGTTCTGATTGTCTTTCCTTTTTTATTGTATGTGTCCAATCGTAATTTTAGGCCAGAGATACTTCTCTGTCATTCAGGCTGACACCAAGTCTTGGTTTTATACTTCAGTCAGCTGAATCTTCCTATGTAGGCATTAAAAAGTGAGAAAGCAAAAAACAAAAAAGCCTAAAACTCTTGTAAAGGCTAAATTCCAGGGAACTGATTAAATCTTAGTACATTTCATTGTGATTAGATTTTAATCAACACAGAATGACTGACTCTCCTGTTTGGCGGTCTCTTTCTCAATAGCAGAGCCTGTTGCTTTCCCTTTCCTGGTAGAATCTTCTCATCTGCATGTCTGACTCCTCCCAACACACGACAAGAGTCTCGAGCAAAAATCGCATTTTGTTCATCTTTCTATGTTTCACAAATTGCCTAACAGAGTACCTGCATTTGTTGAATGAAAATATGTTTGTTAAATCCATTTCTGCCAACTATAGATTTCAAACTATGGGTATGGCGTTCTGCTTGCTATATAGGTGATTAACCTGTTTGCTTAAAGCCATAATTCTGCGCTTCCCTGGTGGCGCAGTGGTTAAGAATCCGCCTGGGGGAGGAGCTTCAAGATGGCGGAAGATTAAGACGTGGAGGTCACCTTCCTACCCACAAATACATCTACAGGTGGAACAACTCCTATAGAACACCTACTGAACGCTGGCAGAAGACCTCAGACCTCCCAGAAGGCAAGAAACTCCCCACGTACCTGGGTAGGGCAAAAGAAAAAACAGAGACAAAAGAATAGGGACGGCACCTGCACCAGTGGGAGGGAGCTGGGAAGGAGGAAAGGTTTCCACACGCTTGACGCCCCTTCGCGGGCGGAGACTGCGGGTGGTGGCGGGGGAAAGCTTTGGAGCCGCGCAGGAGAGCGCAGCAACAGGGGTGCGGGGGGCAAAGCGGGGAGATTCCCGCACGGAGGATCAGGGCCGACCGGCACTCACCTGCCCGAGAGGCTTGTCTGCTCACCCACCGGGGCGGGCGGGGGCTGGGAGCTGAGGCTCGGGCTTCGGTCGGATCCCAGGGAGAGGACTGGGCTTGGCTGCGTGAACACAGCCTGCAGGGGGTTAGTGCGACACGGCTAGCCGGGAGGGAGTCCGGGAAAAAGTCTGGAGCTGCCGAAGAGGCAAGAGACTTTTTCTTGCCTCTTTGTTTTCTGGTGCGCGAGGAGAGGGGATTAAGAGCGCTGATTAAAGGGGCTCCAGAGACGGGCGCGAGCCGCGGCTAAAAGCGCGGACCCCAGAGACGGGCATGAGACGCTAAGGCTGCTGCTGCCGCCACCAAGAAGCCTGTGTACAAGCACAGGTCACTATCCACACCTCCGCTCCCGGAAGCCTGTGCAGCCCGCCACTGCCAGGGTCCCGTGAACCAGGGACAACTTCCCCGGGAGAGCACACAGCGCGCATTAGGCTTGTGCAACGTCATGCCGGCCTCTGCCGCCGCAGGCTCGCCCCGCATCTGTACCCCTCCCTCCCCCCGGCCTGAGTGAGCCAGAGACCCCTGATCAGCTGCTTCTTTAACCCCGTCCTGTCTGAGCGAAGAACAGACGCCCTCAGGCAACCTACACGCAGGGGCGGGGCCAAATACAAAGCTGAACCCAGGGAGCTGTGTGAACAAAGAGAAAGGGAAATTTCTCCCAGCAGCCTCAGGAGAAGTGGATTAAATCTCCACAATCAACTTGATGTACCCTGCATCTGTGGAAAATGAATAGACAACGAATCATCTGAAATTGAGGAGGTGGACTTTGGGAAAAATGATATATATATATTTTTTCCCCTTTTCTCCTTTTGTGAGTGTGTATGTGTATGCTTCTCTGTGTGATTTTGTCTGTATAGCTTTGCTTTTACCATCTGTCCTAGGGTTTTGTCTGTCCATTTTTTTATTACTTAAAAATTTTTTTCTTAATAATTATTTTTTAATTAATAACTTTATTTTATTTTACTTTATCTTCTTTCTTTCTTTCTTTCCTTTTTTCCTCCTCTTTATTCTGAGCCGTGTGGAAGACAGGTTCTTAGTGCTCCAGCCAGGCATAAGGGCTGTGCCACTGAGGTGGGAGAGCCAAGTTCAGGACACTGGTCCACAAGAGACCTCCCAGCTCCGTGTAATATCAAACGGTGAAAATCTCCCAGAGATCTCCATCTCAATGCCAAGATCCAGCTCCACTGAATGACCAGCAAGCTACAGTGCAGGACACTATGCCAGACAACTAGCAAGACAGGAACACAACCCCACCCATTAGCACAGAGGCTGCCTAAAATCATAATAAACCCACAGACACCCCAAGACACACCACCAGACGTGGACCTGCCCACCAGAAAGACAAGATCCAGCCTCATCCACCAGAACATAGGCACTAGTCCCCTCCACCAGGAAGCCTACACAACCCACTGAACTAACCTTAGTCACTGGGGACAGACACCAAAAACAACAGAAACTATGAACCTTCAGCCTGTGAAAAGGAGACCCCAAACACAGTAATTTAGGCAAAAGGAGAAGACACAGAAACACACAGCAGATGAAGGAGCAAGGTAAAAACCCACCAGATCTAACAAATGAAGAGGAAAGAGGCAGCCTACCTGAAAAAGAATTGAGAATAATGATACTAAAGATGATCCAAAATCTTGGAAAGAGAATGGAGAAAATACAAGAAACGTTTAACAAGGACCTAGAAGAACTAAAGAGCAAACAGAGATGAACAACACAATAAATGAAATTAAAAATTCTCTAGAAGGGATAAATAGCAGAATAACTGAGGCAGAAGAACGGAAAGTGAACTGGAAGATAAAATAGTGGACATAACTACTGCAGAGCAGAATAAAGAAAAAAGAATGAAAAGAATTGAGGACAGTCTCAGAGACCTCTGGGACAACATTAAATGCACCAACATTCGAATTATAGGGGTCCCAGAAGAAGAAGAGAAAAAGAAAGGGACTGAGAAAATATTTGAAGAGATTATAGTAGAAAACTTCCCTAATATGGGAAAGGAAATAGTTAATCAAGTCCAGGAAGCACAGAGAGTCCCATACAGGATAAATCCAAGGAGAAACATGCCAAGACATATTAACCAAACTATCAAAAATTAAATACAAAGAAAACATATTAAAAGCAGCAAGGGAAAAACAGCAAGTAATACATAAGGGAATCCCCATAAGGTTAACAGCTGATCTTTCACAGAAACTCTGCAAGCCAGAAGGGAGTGGCAGGACATATTTAAAGTGATGAAAGAGAAAAACCTACAACCAAGATTACCCTACCCAGAAAGGATCTCATTCAGATTTGACAGAGAAATGAAAAGCTTTACAGACAAGCAAAAGCTAAGAGAATTCAGCACCACCAAACCAGCTTTCCAGCAAATGCCAAAGGGACTTCTCTAGGCAGGAAACACAAGAGAAGGAAAAGACCTATAATAACAAACCCAAAACAATTAAGAAAATGGTAACAGGGACATACATATCGATAATTACCTTACATGTAAATGGAGTAAATGCTCCAACCAAAAGACATAGACTGGCTGAATGGATACAAAAACAAGACCTGTATATATGCTGTCTACAAGAGACCCACTTCAGACCTAGCGACACATACAGATTGAAAGTGAGGGGAGGGAAAAAGATATTCCATGCAAATGGAAATCAAAAGAAAGCTGGAGTAGCAATTCTCGTATCAGACAAGATAGACTTTAAAATAAATACTATTAGAAGAGACAAAGAAGGACACTACATAACGATCCAGGGAACGATCCAAGAAGAAGATATAACAATTGTAAATATTTATGCACCCAACATAGGAGCACCTCAGTACATAAGGCAAATACTAACAGCCATAAAAGGGGAAATCAACAGTAGCACAATCACAGTAGGGGACTTTAACACCCCATTTGCACCAATAGACAGGTCTTCCAAAATGAAACTAAATAAGGAAACACAAGCTTTAAATGATGCATTAAACAAGATGGACTTAATTGATACTTATATGACATTCCATCCAAAAACAACAGAATACACTTTCTTCTCAAGTGCTCATGGAACATTCTCCAGGATAGATCATACCTTGGGTCACAAATCAAGCCTTGGTAAATTTAAGAAAATTGAAATCGTATCAAGTATCTTTTCCAACCACAATGCTATGAGACTAGGTATCAATTACAGGAAAAAAATTGTATGAAATACAAACACATGGAGGCTAAACAGCACACTACTTAATAACCAAGAGATCACTGGAGAAATCAAAGAGGAAATCAAAAAATATCTAGAAACAAATGACAATGAAAACATGATGACACAAAACCTATGGGATGCAGCAAAAGCAGTTCTAAGAGGGAAGTTTATAGCTATACAAGCCTACCATAAGAAACAAGAAACATCTCAAATAAAGAACCTAACCTTACACCTAAAGCAATTAGAGAAAGAAGAACAAAAGAACCCCAAAGTTAGCAGAAGGAAAGAAATCATAAAGATCAGGTCAGAAATAAAAAGAAATGAAGCAAACGATATCAAAGATCAATAAAACTGAAAGCTGGTTCTTTGAGAAGATAAACAAAATTGATAAACCATTGGCCAGACTTATCAAGAAAAGGAGAAGATTCAAATCAATAGAATTAGAAATGAAAAAGGTTAAGTAACAACTGACACTGCAGAAATACAAAGGATCATGAGAGATTACTACAAGCAACAATATGCCAATAAAATGGACAACCTGGAAGAAATGGACAAATTCTTAGAAATGCACAACCTTCCGAGACTGAGCCAGGAAGAAATAGAAATTATGAACAGACCAATCACAAGTAATGAAATTGAAACTGTGATTAAAAATCTTCCAACAAACAAAAGCACTGGACCAGATGGCTTCACAGGCGAATTCTATCTAACATTTAGAGAAGAGCTAACACCTATCCTTCTCAAACTCTTCCAAAATGTAGCAGAGGGAGGAACACTCCCAAACTCATTCTACGAAGCCACCATCACTCTGATACCAAAACCAAAGATGTCACAAAGAAAGAGAACTACAGGCCAATATCACTGATGAACATAGATGCAGAAATCCTCAACAAAATTGTAGCAAGCAGAATCCAACAGCACATTAAAAGGATCATACACTATGGTCAAGTGGGGTTTATCCCAGGAATGCAAGGATTCTTCAATATATGCAAATCAATCAACGTGTTACACCATATTAACAAGTTGAAGGAGAAAAACCATATGATCATCTCAATAGATGCAGAGAAAACTTTCGACAGAATTCAACACCCATTTATGATAAATACCCTCCAGAAAGTAGGCATAGAGGGAACTTTCCTCAACATAATAAAGGCCGTATAGGACAAACCCACAGCCAACATCATCCTCAATGGTGAAAACTGAAACCATTTCCACTAAGATCAGGAACAAGACAAGGTTGCCCACTCTCACCACTCTTATTCAACATAGTTTTGGAAGTTTTAGCCACAGCAATCAGAGAAGAAAAATAAAAAGAATCCAAATCAGAAAAGAAGAAGTAAAGCGGTCACTGTTTGCAGATGACATGATACTCTACATAGAGAGTCCTAAAGGTGCTACCAGAAAACTATTAGAGCTAATCAATGAATTTGGTAAAGTAGCAGGATACAAAATTAATGCACAGAAATCTCTTGCATTCCTGTACACCAGTGATGAAAAATCTGAAAGTGAAATTAAGAAAACACTCCCATTTACCATTGCCACCAAAAGAATAAAATATCTAGGAATAAACCTACCTAAGGAGACAAAAGACGTATATGCAGAAAATTATAAGACACTGATGAAAGAAATTAAAGATGATACAAATAGATGGAGAGATATACCATGTTCTTGGATTGGAAGGATCAACATAGTGAAAATGACTCTACTACCCAAAGTAATCTACAGATTCAATGCAATCCTTATCAAACTACCACTGGCATTTTTCACAGAACTAGAACAAAATATCTCACAATTTGTGTGGAAACACAGAAGATCCCGAATAGCCAAAGCAATCTTGAGAACAAAAAACGGAGCTGGAGGAATCAGGCTGCCTGACTTCAGGCTATACTACAAAGCTACAGTAATCAAGACAGTATGGTATTGGCACAAAGACAGTAATATAGATCAATGGAACAGGATAGAAAGCCCAGAGATAAACCCACGCACATATGGTCACCTTATCTTTGATAAAGGAGGCAAGAATATACAGTGGAGAAAAGGTAGCCTCTTCAATAAGTGGTGCTGGGAAAACTGGACAGCTACATGTAAAAAAATGAAATTAGAACACTCCGTAACACTGTATGCAAAAATAAGCTCAAAATGGAGTAAAGACCTAAATGTAAGGCCAGACAATATCAAACTCTGAGAGGAAAACATAGGCAGAACACTCTACGACATACATCACAGCAAGATCCTTTTTGACCCACCTCCTAGAGAAACGGAAATAAAAACAAAAATAAACAAATGGAACTTCAAAGCTTTTGCACAGCAATGGAAACCATAAACAAGATGAAAAGATAACTCTCAGAATTGGAGAAAATATTTGCAAATGAAGCAAGTGACAGAGGATTAATCTCCAGAACATACAAGCAACTCATGCAGCTCAATATCAAAAAAGAAACAACCCAATCCAAAAATGGGCAGAAGACCTAAATAGACATTTCTCCAAAGAAGACATACAGATTGCCATCAAGCACATGAAAGAATTTTCAACATCATTAATCATTAGAGAAATGCAACTCAGAACTACAATGAGATATCATCTCACACCAGTCAGAATGGCCATCATCAAAAAATCTACAAACAATAAATGCTGGAGAGGGTGTGGAGAAAAGGGAGCCCTCTTGTACTGTTGGTGGGAATGTAAATTGATACAGCCACTATGGAGAACAGTATGGAGGTTCCTTTAGAAACTAAACATAGAACTACCATACGACCCAGGAATCCCACTACTGGGCATATACCCTGAGAAAACCATAATTCAGAAAGAGTCATGTACCAAAATGTTCATTGCAGCTCTATTTACAATAGCCAGGACATGGAAGCAACCTAAGTGTCCATCAACAGATGAATGGATAAAGAAGATGTGGCACATATATACAATAGAATATTACTCAGCCATGAAAAGGAACAAAACAGTTATTTGTAGTGAGGTGGATGGACCTACACAGTCTGTCATACAGAGTGAAGTAAGTCAGAAAGAGTAAAACAAATACCATATGCTAACACATATATATGGAATCTAAAAAAAAAAAAAAGGAAAAAATCAGAAGAATCTACGGGCAAGATGGGAATAAAGGTGCAGACCTACTAGAGAATGGGCTTGAGGATATGGGGAGGGCGAAGGTTAAGCTGGGACAAAGTGAGACACTGGCATGGACATATATGCACTACCAAATGTAAAATAGATAGCTAGTGGGAAGCAGCCGCATAGCACAGGGAGATCAGCTCGGTGCTTTGTGACCACCTAGAGGGGTGAGATAGGGAGGGTGGGAGGGAGATGCAAGAGGGAAGAGTTATGGGCACATAAATATATGTATAACTGATTCACTTTGTTATAAAGCAGAAACTAACACACCATTGTAAAGCAATTATACTCCAATAAAGATGTTAAAAAAAAAATCCGCCTGCCAATGCAGGGGACACAGGTTCGAGCTCTGGTCCAGGAAGATCCCACATGCCGTGGAGGAACTAAGCTCATGTGCCACAACTACTGAGCCCACGTGTCACAACTACTGAGCCCATGTGCCACAACTTCTGAAGCCCGTACTCCTAGAGCCCATACTCCACAACAAGAGAAGCCACTGCAATGAGAAGCCCGTGCACTGCAATGAAGAGTAGCCCCCGCTTGAGGCAACTAAAAGAAAACTCGTGTGCAGCAACGAAAACCTAATGCATCCAAAATAAATTAATTAATTAATTAAAAAAAACCAGTAATTCTTTAGTTTTCTTAGCTGTCTTGGTAGTGAAGCTAGACATATTCACAGGTTCTAAGAAATATAATGCTATTTATTCTGTTCAGAAAAGCTGTGTGGATTTAGATTCTTAAGTATAAAAATTTCCATCTCTTCCTTGTGATGAAATGGGTGTGAAGTTGTAGGACCAGGTAAGAGGGTGAATAAGTTAGGAAAAAATTTTCTCTCAAGTGCTCAGATATAATGCTCTGAAAATTCCTTTCACATAATTCACTGGATTGTTGTGAGGACAAATTGAGGTGATCATCGAGAAAGCTGCTTGGAAACTCTAGATTATAGACATGTGGGACATTTATGAAAATTAAGGTTTTAAAGCAAAAGAAGGTCTTTTAAAAACACGGAAATTTTGGTTGTCCAACAATGTACGTGCTGCCTAATGAAGATTAAAGATTAAGCCCTGTTCAGGTAATATTATCTAGTGGGAATACCGTAGCATTTACCATGTTAACCATTTTAAGTATATGGTTCAGTGGCGTTCAGTTCATTCAGAATGCTGTGTAACTGTCAGTGCTCTCCATCTCCAGAATTTTTTCATCATCCCAATCTGAAGCTCTATACCCGGTAAAGAATATTTCCCGTTTTCTCCTTCCCCCAGTCCCTGGTAATCTCTTTTTTTTTTTTTTTTACCTACTCTAGGTACATCCTATAAGTGAAATTATACAATATTTGTCCTTTTGTATCTGGCTTATTTCACTTAGCATATGTTTTCAAGGTTCATGCATGTTGTAGCATGTATCAGAATTTCATTCCTTTTTAAGGATGGATAATATTCCATTGTATGTATATACCATATTTTGCTTATCTGTTGATGGACATGTGGGTTGTTTCTATCTTTTGGCTATTGTGAATAATGCTGCTATGAACATTGGTGTGCAAGTATCTGTTTGAAACCCTGTCATCAATTCTTTTGGTTATGTACCTAGGAGAGGAAAAAAGCAGATCTTTTAAACCCTTAGTTTTGCCTGTGACTTTGAGCAGAGATATACTTTTCTTTTGGGTTATCCAGAGCAAGTGTAGATCCTCTGTTCGTGCCCTGAAGAATGAGCAGCTGCTTTCTTCACCTTTGATGTGCTGTAGGCCTCTATCCTTTCCCCTAGCCTCCTCTTCCTCCCCTGAATTTCATGCTTCAAGATGTAGCTACAAAGCGTTCTGATATCTCACTCTAAGCACATGCCTGTGATGATGTCTGTTTAAATTAGGCCCATCAACTGGTACTACTTTGGGGACTGACAAGGTGAGCTGAGAGAAATTAAGTTGAGGGCACGATATAAAGGGAAATTTAATAGAAAAGGAAAGTGTCATAAAGAGAATTATACTTGAAAGTTCAACTTTAATTCAATTGTGAATGAATTACTCTCTGCTGGTCACTGTTAAAATACAACAGAGAATGAGACAAGAGCTCACATTGTAGAGGAGGATGGATACATATTTAGTAAGCAGCAAAGAGCTACCAAATATGTTATTACTACTCATTTGTTTATTCAACATTCATCAAGCACCTACTAAGCACAGTTCTAGGCCCTGGGTATATACATCAGTGAACAAGACAAAGTCCTTGCTCTCCTGAAGCTGACCTTCTAGAGGGGAAAACTGGACTAGAAACAAGAAAATACACACTATGATGGCTGTGTATTTTTCCTATGGAGAAAAATAAAGGAAGATAAGGGATAGGAAGTGATAGGGGTGTGTGTATTGTTTTAGATGGGCTGACCAGGGCAGGCCTGTTGGAGTAGATGACTTTAAGCACAGATCAGAATGAAATGAGGAAGAGAGTCAAGGGGAAATGTGGGTGACAAGGGAGCTTGGCAGAGGAATAGTGGTGACTGCTGTAATCTTATATTTCAGAGATGGATAAAGAGCTTTGGGACTTAAATTGATGGGACAAATCTGATGCTTTGTGATTTTAAGTACATAATCCTATGACACTGTAAAATTATTTTTTATTTAAACACTCAAAGATCTGTTTGCAAGAGAATGTTCAGTGGCAAGATACTTTCATTTTAAAATAAATGAGTGTTTCAAAATGATAAGGAATCAGTGCTAGAAATCTCTTTCTCTCTCTCTCTCTCTCTCACACACACACACACACACACACACGTGTGCATTATGAGAGCTTCTGTGCATGGAATAAACATGAGGTGGGTCTTTTGTGGTCTTGCTGTAGGCATGGCAAGCCCTTCTATACTTTCTCCTCCCCTTAAGATTCCTCATTCTGTCAGTGTCATTGGTTAGAAAGAAATATTATATTTTAATCAGTTCAGACTAGGTAGTACATGAATATCTAGAGCATTTAAGACCAAATAATATCTCTTAGAAGTATTTAACAAAAATATGCTTAGTAATCCAAAGAAAGCCAACTCTAGTCTTGAAATTTCAGGAAGGATGACAAGAATGTCAGAAACTTTTGGGCAAATGGAAAAAATCACCACATGTAGCTCCTTAATGTTGACTTTCTCCTTCACAGTGTAGGGCCGTGTGTGTGTGTGTGTGTGTGTGTGTGTGTGTGTGTGTGTTTGTGTGTGTGAGGGGGCTTGCAAAACTGAAGACACAGTTCTTACAGTCCTACCTTAAGCAACCTATAAGCTGGGAGGGAATATAGCAGGCATTGTAAGATAAGGACCAGTGGACAGTACCAAACCTAAACCTGGCCTCTGGCAGTGCCCACGAGAGGGGGATCAGTGATGCTAGGAAGATGGTCAGAAAAGGCTGGGGATGAGGAGGCAATATGTGATCTGGTCCTTTAAGGACGGGTTGGGAAAGGTCTCCCAAAAGGAGAGGATGGCCTGAGCAAAGATGCCAAGGTAGGGATGTGCAGTTGATGTTTAGATAATGGAAAGGGGTCCCCATGGACTAAGGCAGAGGATCTGGCTTGGAGATTATAGGAGTAACTTTGGAAAGATCAATGTAAGGCCAAGAAGAGAAAAGGAGCTCTTTGCTCTCCTTCTTTTGTAAGTTGCTTTCTGACTCATTAATTTATCAGATTATGGGGAAAGTCATCACTTGCTTCCCCATCAGTGTGCTGCTATTGGGGTCAGCCGTAGATCTCAAGATGTTCCCTGCAAACAAAATCACTGTCTTCTAAGAGCTGCATTTTCATTGGTTGGCATACAAGCTGACTGTGAAAAATTTAAGCAGTACCGAAGGGTAAGAACCAATGAAAATGGTAGGGGAGTGGAGAGGCCCACCAGCCCCTCCACCCCTATACCATTCTTCGGAGGTAGTTGTTATTATTTCTTCTTGCTTGGCTTTCCAGTTATCATTCATTCAGTCAACAAATATTTATTAAATGCCTATTATGGACACTGGCATTACAACAGTGAACAAAAGTCCCTGCTCTCAAGAAGCTTATATTTTAATTGGAAGAAACAGACAGTAAGCAGCAAGCACGTTTAAAATATTTTTACCGAATGGGATTACCCTATACACATTCTTTTGCAACTTGTTCTTTTCACTTGACAATACCTCTTAGACATCTTTCCAAGTCAGTCTGAAGAGACCTACTTCTTTCAATGATAACAGCTAATAATTACTAAGTATCTACTATGCTCCAAGCACAGTCTTAGTCACAATAATCCTCTATGGTAAGTACTATAATTATCACCTTTCTACAGATGAGGAACTGAGGCCCAGAGAGGTTTGGGAACTTGCTCACAGTCACCTGACCAGTTACTGATGGAGCCAGAATTGAACCCAGACCATCAGATTCTTCACTCCAGTTCTGTCCCCTCCTGATGGCTGTGTAGTACTCCTTTGTATGAATGTACCTTGACTTACTTAGCCAGTCCCCTATATTTAAGCCATTTTTAGTTTTTTGCTATCACAGTACTATAATGAACAGATACGTTTGCATATGTTTGGGATTATCTGTAAGGTAAATTCCTAAGAGATAGAAACATACACATTTCTATATTTGATAGGCGTTACTTAGTTTTCCTTTAAAAATATTTTATCAACTTCTATTCCCACTAACAATGTAGGAAAAGGTGTAGATTTCTTTAAATATTCTTCAGCAAAGGTAATTACCAGACTTACAATAGTTGTCAATATGAAAAGTTTAAAAATGGCATAGAGGCTATACTTAATTCTTTTTAAATTCGAAACAGTTTTTCATTGTAAATATTTTAAAGAAATGATTTCTTCCTCATATAGGCTGTTCTTGGTCCTTTTTATCATGCAAGGAAGAAAGCCATCACTCTTGTGTCAAGAAATCTGTCCTTTTTTTTGTGACTGTGGAGCCCTGGCAGGGAAAGTCCCTCCCTTCTCTCTGATCTGGCTCTCTGTAGAAACCTGAGGGCTCAGTACCACATTGTTTCAGGAGAGTGGGATTGACACAGGGGATCAACTTGCTCTGGTTAGAGAGACATGATTAAAACATATTTGGTTTCAGTACTTAACAGCAAATCTGATGCAACTTCTGGAAAATCCATAAATGGCTTTAGATGTATTGAAAAATAGCATAATTCTTTCTTTTAAAAATAGCCATGAACCAAAATATTTTGTTGTCATCTAATCCCATCTTAAAAACCAGAACTGTCTCAAAGCGATTCTAAACTAAAAAGTTTAAATCTATTTCCCATGTGTGTTTGTTCTTCAGCATCCTTAGGGTTAATCGTTTGCTTCCTCTGAGCTGAAATTAAGGATGTTGGGAAAGAAGAAGTCATCGTTCTGCATATTACATGTTGCTTGAGTGTGCTTAGCTTTCATCCATAAGAGAGTTGAACTCCCCTTGTAATAATTAAAAAAAAATAGACATTGCTAATTCCTTCATCTCTGGGAAAAACAGGAAGTCCAAAGATATTTACTAATCTGCCTCAGTCAAGGGCTGATAAAAGTTTGCTTAGCAGAAGCTGTAGCTGGTGACCCCTTTCGTTGTCTGCGTCTGTCCTTCTGAACTCTTGATTCCCACAGAAGAAGCCATCCTGGCCTCTAGGGAGCTTCCTTTTGTTTCTCCAGGATTAACCAGTTCTGCCCTAGTAGCAGCAGTAGGCAACTATTCCAGAAAAAACTCTTCTGGGCTTTTGGTATTTTTCCAAGGACCGTTTTTACTCCCTCAGTTCTTCACTGGCAGGGAAGCTGCTTTCCTGCAACACCTTCCTCTTTTACTGATGAGATGCTGATTCTGATCTGCCATCTAGCAGCTTCCGGTAGTGGTAAGTGGTCAAGAGTGTTTTTCCGGGAGTCGATCTCAGGTTTTCAAGAATGTCCCCTAGAGACCCAGTTTCTTTTCTATGTAATTACTAGAGCTTTCAGAGTAGCCTTGCTTTTTTCACTTTTCTCGTTCTCATTGATATGGTCATGGAATGGGTACCTGTTTGATCTTGCTGCACTGCTGGGAAATCTCCATTTTGGGCGAGAGGCTTAGGTCCAGGCTGAGGTGAGTCTGGGGAGCACTGAAGGGTTGGTGAGACCAAGAAGAGAGGTAGTTCTGGGCTGTTTGGTGCTTTTGGTTTCCTTTTCCAGGTTGCTGTTTTGCTTTGCTTTGTTTTCATTTGCTGCATGTTGAAGTTTAGCAAAGAGTATTAATTATTCTCCTCTCATTTAAAAAGTAATTTTGGGGGAAATTAGTTGGATTTGGGAAACAGAGCATTTTCTTTTTTTCCTTTGAAGGTCAAAGTTTTCTTCTGTTAGCATCACCTATTACATGGCCAATGGGAGTCACATCAATGTCCATTTCTTCTTGGTTTGTGGGTACTTGTCACTTCCTTTGATAGCAGTTGGTTTGAGTTTTTTCCCGGAGGGTTTGTATCTGATGCACCTATTCAAGATATTGTTCATTTTATGATCAATTCATGCTTTGGACATAACAGTTTGTCACTAAGCTCTCCCTCTGAGGCTTGAGGGGTATGTTTTTAGGGCTGAGATTTGTCTGAACAGAGAAATGGATTCTTCTAGCTGTTTTGTCGATAGACATGAGAGGGTCTCAGGTCCCTGGTTAACAATTAGCTGTTTCGAAAAAAAAGGAGATGGGTAAGAAACATTAATTAGGGGCTGAAAGCTTATTAGAAAGGAGGTGAGGAAATACGGTATTGTGTATGGGATTACCTGTGTCCAAGAACAGCCACCTTTGTGCCTGTGTTGTTCCCTGCTTACCTTTACAGCAAAATGTGAATTCAGAGGGATTTTTGGACCTATATTTATCTATCTTATGCTTTTATATTGTTTCATCATGCATGCATGCATCTTTAAAAATGAGGGGCCAAGTGATTTTTTTGTGCCCCGGGGTTTTTTTTTGTGCTCAGGAGGATTTTATTTTTTTTCTTACATGGTAAATTGGAAATTTTCATTTAGTAGGAAAAGACTTAACCTATCGTTTCAAAGCAAATCAGAAATTGTTGCTGTCCTTGAAATAAAATTTCTTAATGTATGTATCCTAGATGCTTGCACAGCGTGTACAAGAATCAGGTGCTAGTATTTGTTTTCAGGATTTCCCAAGAAATGATGTCACAGAAAACAGTATCCTCCAAATGTTCCACATTTGTAGTGTATGCCTAAAGGCTTACTTGACTTCTTAGCAATATTACGTATTTTCTAAATATTAACAAATAAAATTCTAATTGAATGTTTAATATAAATATTATATTGGTCAGTAATGAATATTATTGAGCATTGTGTTCTTGGAAACATAGTCCTTCTTTAATGTGAGGCTACCTTTTTCTCCTCTCTCCTCTTCTTTACTCAGTGCTGGTTTGTTGAGCACCTACCTACCCCGTGCCAGGCTCTGTGCTAGATGCTCTGAAGAAGAGGGCGTAGGAGGAAAGCCACAGCGTTTTGTTTCAATACATGTTTCTCTAGCCCTTCTTTTGAGGTTGGGTGTTCCCTAGGACTCTGTCCTTGTCCTCTTATTGACTCATCCTCACCCGCTGTCCTCCCCTCACTTCTCTTCATTCTCGTTCTTCTTGAATGAGATCATTCATTCCCCGTGACTTCAATGTTTCCTCATATGTTGATGATCCAAGTCTACAAGTCTGTCTTTTCTCTTTCATGCTGAGGATATTTTCCATGAGCAAGAGGCATTTCAAGCCTAGTGTGTTCAAACTGAACTTAATATTCTCCCACATCAGTTCCTGCTCCCGCTCTCCCACCTTCTCCCTTCACTGCTGTATTTGTCATTTTCGTTAATGGCACCTCTCTCCTCTCATTGTCCTGAGCTGAAAACGTGGAAGTTATCCCAGATTCCTCCTTGTTTTGCACCCCAGCATACAGACCCCTTATAAAGTCTGTCAATTCCAACTGCAGGAATATTTCCAGAATCCAGCTCCACTTGCCTGTTGTCACCGCTCCCCCACTTCTTTCCGTGCCAGTCCTTGTCGTGAGAGTAAAACCTTCCTAAAAACCCTGACGGCATACACTTGTGTAGAGAGACATGAGGAAGCAACGACAGTGGACAAGGGGGCCTGGATTCTAAGTGTACCATTCTGCAGAGAGAGCCCTTCTGCCTCCCCATTAGCTGAGGATCAACCACAGGATCTTGATTGTGGCAATGCTCTGTGTCACCTCATCTATCAAATAGGGATACTCCCTGCCCATAAAATTTTGTTGAGGATTAAATGAGATAATACATGTCAGTGCTTAGCATGAGGCTAAGTACCAAGTGAATGGGAGTGATGATGATAATGATGATTTCTTTCAGAATCCATCTCTTATCTACCTTGCCAGCCCCATATCACACTACACTCCTCCATGCCCCTTGTAATCTGGTTGCCATGACTATCACTGTTTCCTATCACAACACCTGGTCTTTCCACCTGCTGTTCTTTTTGCCTGTACTTACGTTGTTTTACTGAGCAAACTCTTCTTTTCAAAAGGACTTGACTTCGAATTACCATCTGTGAGCTCATAGCTGACTCTGCAAAGCAGGCTTGGTGACTCCCTTCCCTCTGTCTCCATAGTTCTCAGTCCCTCCTTCCGTCATAGTCCTGCACTAATGAACTTTCTATGTATCTGGTCTCATCTACCCCAGACTCTTGGCTTTTGAAGGACAGAGATAGGGCCTAATGATCCTTTCCTCCCTCTACCCAGCCCGGGTTTGACATAGAATAGGCATCGGATAAGTGTTTGATGATTGAATATCAGTAAGGATGCTCTCAAATTTGATAGGTTTTCTACGTATGTAGAGTTAAAAATACATTTAAGAAAAATAAAAATAATAATAGCTTTCCTTTCTTATTAACTTTGTAGCAGGAGGCACTGTGCTAATTTTTTTTTTTTTTTTTACAGGCATGACCTCATTTAGTTTGCTAAATGATCCCATGAGTTACCCTGATTGTCTCTGTTTACAGATGAGAAAACCAGGGCTTAGAAGGGAGGGGAACTTGCTGGAGGTAGAGAGATAACAGGACCAAACCTGGCCCCCTGACTCCAGGCTGGGGGAGGAATGGGAAAGTGAGAAGGGGAAGGAAGATGACCAAGCCAGGGGAAATGTGTTTGGGAGAGAAAAGGCAGGATGAGGAGAAGGACATTGAAAATGCACAAGAGAGGCAGTGAGGGCAGGCGAGGCAAGGAAGAGAAAGGAAAGAGAGAAGGAAACTAGGAGATCAAGTTGGAAAATAAGCAGGACATAAACAAGAGGAGAAAGGGAAAAAGTGTTCCCACCACTTTAGAATTTTGTGGTAACAGCTGCGTGCCTAACAGAATATAAACAGACTTCAGTGTCGACATGACAACTTACAACAAAAGCAATCTGATATACATTATATGGGAAATAGAATAATTTATTGTTGAGGCATGGTAATTAGATATAATTGGTAAGCAGTTTATAAATTTGGCTGTGCTAACCATCACTTTGACAGACACGTACACAGACTGGCTTAAATTTTTTTACTTCTATTTTTGCCCAATATCTATACTCTGTAAGCCCTACAGCTGTTGGCAGCCGTCAATATGATTAAAACATTATCTATACCTGATTCACTTTGCTGTACAGCAGAATCGAACACAACATTGTAAAGCAACTATACTCCAATAAAAATTAGTTAAAAAATAAATAAAACATTATCCATACCTCCTACCCTCATATCACACTCAGAGCTGCACACATGTAGGACTGAGGCCTGGGCTTATTCCTTAGCTTATCCCTCACTGGTCTAACCTCCCAAGGCTGAGATTTCCCTTTTGCGTCAAGATGTCCCTTCCCTGGAGTCTTAGAGCTGTGTTCCATCTCCCACCCCCCATCCCTTAGAGACCTGGAACAGGGGGCCCCTGGGGAATATTATTGGGCTCGTAGGCAGGGTTGCCAGCAGATATGTCTGCAAGGTCACCATGTCCAGAGGTGGGAAGACTCACTGAGGCTTTGCTTTTCAGCCTCTGGGAGCCTAGGGCCAGAAGGAGGAAAGGGGCAGGGGCAGGACCAGAGAAGGTAGAGGGCAGCAGGAGGAGAGAAGGGGCTGATTCCCTAATCCTGCCATCCCACTTCCCATCCTCAGACCCCACTATTACTCAGCAGATGGGTTCTCCATTGTTCATCTAAACCTTCCAGGCAGCTCCCCTCCCCTCCGCTCTTGGTGGGTCAGTCCTCTTGGTGGGTTGGGTTGAGAGGCAAGTGCCTTAGTGAGAAATAGGAAGCAAAGTCAGGGAAACAGGGAAAGGAAACTGAGAGTGAAAGCAGAGAAAAGGGGAGGGAGTAGGAGGAGAGAGGACAGATGGGGACGAAGGAAGGAGGGGGAGGAAGCACATTCTTATGGAGTGAGCTGTATTTACATCTATATTTATCCTGGAAACAGCCCTGAGAGGAAGGAATTATTACCTCTATTTTACAGATTCGGGGATTGAATCTTAGGAAGGGTAAGTAACTTGGTCAAAGTAACACTAGATAGAAAGAAACTGAGCTAGGATCGGGATCTGTTATCCTAAAAGTCTCTCCTGTACATTACAGTGTCTCCGAAGAGGAAGAGAAGGCAGAGTTGGGGAGAGAGGGAGGCAAGCAGAACAGCACGGAGACTGGAGAATAGACGGGTGGGGGACAGGAGGTCCTCACAGGGGCTGAGGACTGGGGTTGGGCTCCTTGAAGCTGTGTGGGACCTTTCCCCCTTGGCCCATCTTGTCCCTGAGTCCTGAGAACTGGTGAGGACCCACTGCTCAAAGGACGTAGAGGATGCCCCTGCGGGGACACCCCAGCTCCTCCCTTGACCCTGAGTTGAAGCCAGGCCGAGGGGCACTCCCTGAGCAGCACTCTGGGCAAGGAAGGAGAGCTGCCAAGAATCTGCCTGCGCTACTCTCTGGCTTCAACTACTCCTCCTGTGTCTTCCCCCACTGTCCTAGCCCCTACCTCTTCCCTTTCTTTCCCAATCTCCTCTGATTCCTTTGTCTTCCTGTCACTCTCCCTCATGTTTTCAATCTCTCTTCCCACTGGTTCTATCCCCTTAGTTTATTGCCATGGCCCTGGCACCCCACTGTAAGCACATCTTCTCTTTAAAGCCTCATTATCCATTCACACTTAGCTCCTTTATTTTGCTGCAGAATGTCTTACAGGGGTTGTACTCACTGTCCTCAATTCACCCTAATGTTTACATAGACATTTTGACAGGGGAAGTTCAGAGGGCTGCCTTCAAGATAACTATCTAACGAGCATTTTCATTATGTGTCACTGTCCCCAGCAACCTGTCCAGCTATGTTCTGAGGCCCAGAGAGCTTACTTGCCCCGGATTCTGTAATGTTAGTAGAAAAAGCAGGAATCCAAGATCAGGTTGTTTGACTCCAAAGGACAAGCTTGCAGCCATCACATCCTGCTGCCCCTAGAGCAGGTCAGCAGGCTGTTCCCTTGGTTGCCGGTTGGTGAGTTTGTTATGGCTAGAGTGGGTCATATGTCCTGTAGACTTTGGACCATAAGTCAACAGCAAACCAAAAACAGAGCTACCTTTCTGGGGAAGACTAATATTAGCTCAGGAGACTGATGAGCTAGAGTGAGATGAATGACAATTTATTAATTGAAAATGTATAATATATAACTGTCAGGAGGACCAGAATGTTCACTTCAGCATGCATGACTGGTGTATTCTTCCCCTGTGGGCAGACTTCTGGGGGAAAGCAAGTTATTATCAGTAGGTTGCTTGGTGATCGTGGAATTGGAGCAGGGGGGATTAAGTATAATAACTTGATTGTTGAATGGCCTCTGATCATTAAAGAGAATCTCCATTTTAATCCTTGGCTTAAAGTGTTGAGTCACCTGCAACCAGGTGTACCCATTTTCACTATAAGTAGGGACCTCTTTGAGGAATCATAATGTGACCAGTATGCACGCTTCTGCTCACAGCTGCTTAAGTAGCATTTCCAACTTGGATGTCTTGTTATGTCCTCAATCTCAAGGTATCTGAAACCAACTTCTTATCTTCCCTAAACAAATTGGAGTTTTCTCTTTACTTTGCCATTTTTTCCATTAGAAGAATTACTTTCTGTGACCAAGATTCAAAACCTGAACTTGAAATGTAAAAAAAACCCAAATTCTTCATGCAAGCGTCACTCTCAATCTTTTCCAAAAAAAGTGATCAGTTAAATGAATTAATATACGTAAAACACTTAGCTATTATTTTGGTTACACTTACCTCTCTTCTTACTTTCCCCAGACCTGTCTTTCTTGTAAAAACCCACTAAGGCTTTCACACAAGAAAACCACCATTTTAATCCCTTGCATAAGATGAAGGCAAGGGTAAGATAAAACCTATTCAGCAACTTACCTTTTTCTATTTATTCTGCTTTGGGGTGATTTCATAAAAGGAGGAATGTTTTTATGTAAACAGTGTTTGCTTCAGTACTTGTAAATGTTGAATTTCAAAATCCTAAGTTCCTACTTCTAGAGCTAGATTTCGTTTTAACAAATCCTTCTTTGTCACCTGATTTTTTTTCAGTGTATTTCCGTAGACCCTCACTGATCTGAAAGTTCAATAAAAGATGGCTTTTTCTTTACTCTGACATCCTTTAGAGGTGGAGCGAGTGTCAGCTGGGGTATTTTGGTGAATTGATAAGTGTACAACAATAAAAGGACTGAGTTTTACTTCCTAAAATTTACACTAGAATCTGCTACATTAGTATGAATCCTCCATTAAATATACCTGGGTTGCTGCTTTTAAAAGGAAAAGATTGGATTGTAGGAAACATGGACTTGAATCCTTAGTTTTTGTTGTAACCACATGTCTTAGAGAGTAAAAACACTTGAATAAGATCATTAATAAGAAACACTTTTCACAAACCTTAGAGAAATATTGTTTAATTCGTACAACAGTAATTATATTATCACTCTGGATTAAATATGAAATAGAGAATATTTTCTACAAAAATAAAAATGGCTAAAGTTAAAAAATGGATTTATTCATTATTTTAAAGATAAAAGATTTCAAAGATACTTTGGAAGATGGTATTAGAGAAATTAAAAGCAAAGAAATAATTGTCTGGTTTAAAGGTAATTTTAGGAAGGATATGGTTTTGCTTTATGTTTAATTGTCTAGGGGCTTTTAAAGTGAAAAGTGCTTATAGGAAGATCTAAAATAAGAGACAGAAGGGTTTACATGGATATTTTCTCTTTAGTTACCTTTATATTACACAAATATATATTTAAGTTCATCCTTTGTTCTGGCTGTCTGTTAGTGCTAATCCCTCAAAGCAATCTAGCAAACCAATAAGGAGAAAGAAAGAAAACGTTGGCCAGTGGCCGGTACTCCTAATAACTTCCTGAGAGATTGAGTTTCTTTCTTCTGCCTGCATTCTCATTGCCACCTGTCAGGGTGGAGAGTCCCTTTTGCCATCCTACTTAAAGAATCATTCTTCTTTTCACCAGCTCGAGGGACTCTGAGCCCATGAAAACAGAATATGTTTACTTAGTCTTCAGAGAGAGTTTTCAAGCCCTAACTAGTTGTTGACTTAGAACTTGGTAATGAACCTTAACCCTCTGGCCAGATGGGGCCACCAGATCAAGGTGTCATTGTCACAGAATCCATTCATCCTTCTCCATGTTGCCATTTTGTATTGGTTGTGACTATTTGTTGGAACAAAGATAGTCCCTCATGGATTAAAAAAACCGCTTTTGTCCATGTTATTTCTCACAGAAAGGCTTTTCCTCAAAAAATCCTTTCTGTGCATCTTCTTTTAGAGCCAGAGTGCCTCCTCTTGCCCTTCTACCCCAAGATTTGCAAATTCCTCCTCCTTTCTTGTGCTATTCAGTTTGCCTGCAACACTCTTCCTATTGCTAACCAAATACTTCTCATTTTTTGAGGTTCTTCCTAGGTTGGAGGTGGGGGATGCACAGGATGATAGGGACCAGCCAGGGGTAGGGAGCAGCTAAGAAAGCCATGACGGTTCCCAGTTTGGGAAGATCTAAGATGTTCTTGAACTTGGGGTTGGGGTCTAGGAAGAGATAGTTGCTAAAAGGGAAATGCCTTTTAGCGTCTGGAAGCCCTTGCTTCATTCCTCATAGACACTGAGAACATTAATCATTCTTTCATTTAGCAAATTTTTATTGAGCACTGCCACATGCCAGGAGTGCATTTGACACTGAAGATACAACTATGGACAAGACAGATCGGGTCTCTGCCCCACTGGAGTTTGTAGACTAATGGGAAGACAGCCAATATAATAGGCAAATACATTCTAGAATGATAAGGGCTCTGAAATTGGAAGTTCTGGATTCTATGGGAGCACATAGGAGGTGCTCTTACCTCTGATTTGGGGGACCAGGGGAGAGCTCCTAGAGGAAGTGATGTATGAGTTGATATTGAAAAGATGAGTACAAGTTAGTCAGGTGAAGGGGCTGGCGATGGGGTTAGATTATGACAGGCAGAGGGAAGAGCATGTGTCAAGGCCCTCAAATAGAAAGAAGCTGAGTTATTTCTGTAGTATAGACATGGGGGGGGTGCAAGGAAGAATGGGGGCTGTAAGGAGAGTGATGAGAAATCAGGGTAGAAGGACTAGCAGGGACCAGGTTGCAGAGGGGCCAAGGAGTCATGCTGCAATTTGATCTTTTTTCTAAGGCCAGTGGGATGTTATTGAAGGGTTTTAAGCAGGGGTGTGATATGATGCCATTTAATTTTTATAAAGATCACTGTGGCTTCAATGTGGACCCTAGTCTATGGGTGGCCAAGGCTGGAGCGGGGAAACCTGTTAGAAGGAATGCAGGGGAAAGCAGTCACTGGTCAGCAGGCATGTCCTAGAGGCATCTGCTGCCTAAGACGGGGTAGGGGGAGCAGTGAGGAGGGGGCGGGGGGGATTGTTTTAGGCAGCCTTGGTGGCAGTTGGTAGAAGGCATGGGAAGAAGAACAGAAGAGTTACTGATGGGTTATATTTGAGGACCTATCCCTGCTTCTAGCAGCACCTGGCAGTAGTACTCACATCTTGTTGGATTCATGAGTTTTAGTGACTGGTTCCTGGAAAAGCAGTGGGTTTTACAAAGTGTTGATGGCCCTACTTGTCAGGGGCACCCCAGGGGTGGCTATTCCCTCAGTGGGCTGCTGCTTTTCCTGGAGGTGGTGGAAGGGAACTCATGAATCTGGGAGCGCAACAGGGAGAAATATTGATGGTTTCAGGCCTTTTAGACACCAGAAATTTGTAATGGAACAGTAGGTGTTGATGAAATTCCTCTGCATCCTCCTTTCGTGTAACTGCTAAGCCATAAGTGCTGTTCTTCCTCTTTTCTGGTCTCCATATGACTGACCAGCTTCTTCTTTCATGGGTATTTAATGCATCCTGCCACACCATGTCTTTGAGCAGGAACAAACAAGTCATTTCTCTTTCGAACCTAAAAAGTATGAATCCAGAACCTCTGCCTACCCTGTCATGTGTTTGCGAAGGTGCTTCAGTTCATTTCCATGGTCATTTGGGTTCTAAATGTTGAAGTTATTTGTTTGCCCTTTATTTATTCACTCTAAATCCTTAATAGAGTTTACCATGTGAAGGAAATTAGACATGTAGGGAAAAAACTAAAAGATAATAATGACATTATTTCTGCCCCCTATTTATTTATTTCTAAATAATTTTTTTCTTCCAGTTTTATTGAGAAATAATTAACATACAGCACTGTATAAGTTTAAGGTGTATAGCATAATGATTTGACCCACATCATGGAATGATTACTACAGTAAATTTAGTGAACGTCCATCATCTCATATTAGATAAAAAAATTTTGAAAAGTTGTTTTTCTTGTGATGAGAACTCAGGATTTATTCTCTTAATGACTTTTATATATAACACACAGCAGTGTTAATTATATTAATCATGTTGTACGTTACATCCCTAGTACTTACTATCTTCTAACTGGAAATTTGTACATTTTGATCACTTTTATCCAATTCCCCCTCCTCCCACCCCCTGCCTCTGGTAACCACAAATCTGATCTCTTTTTCTGAGAGTTCGTTGTTTTTTTTGTTTTTGTTTATTTTTTTTGCGGTTCGCGGGCCTCTCACTGTTGCAGCCTCTCCTGCTGCGGAGCACAGGCTCCGGACGCACGGGCTCAGCGGCCATGGCTCACGGGCCCAGCCGCCCCGCGGCATGCGGGATCCTCCCGGACCGGGGCATGAACCCGTGTCCCCTGCATCGGCAGGCGGACTCCCAACCACTGCGCCACCAGGCAAGCCCCCGTTGTTTGTTTTTTGAAGTATAATTGACCTACAACACTGTGTTGGTTCCTGGTGGGCAGCACAGTGATTGCATATTTCTGTACATTACAAGATGATCACCATGATAAGTCTAGTTACCATCTATCACCATGCAGAGATATTATATTACTATTGACTGTATTCCCCACACAGTACATTTCATCCTCATGACTCATTTTGTCACTGGAAGTTTATACCTCTTAATCTCCCTATTTCACTCATCCTCCCTCCCCCTGCCCCCCTCCCCCACAACTACCTGTTTGTTCTCTGTACCTATGAGTCTGTTTCTGTTTCATTATATTTGTTCATTTGTGTTGCCCAGTAAGTGAAATCATACAGTATTTGTCTTATTTCACTTAGCATAATACCCTCTAGGTCCTTCTATATTGTTGAAACTGGCAAGATTTCATTCTTTTTTATGGCTGAATAGTATTCCATTGCATATACACATTACATCTTCGTTATCCATTCATCTATCAATGGGTACTTAGGTTGCTTCCATATCTTGGGTATTGTAAATAATGCTGTGATGAACATAAGGGTGCTTAGTGTCTTTTTAAAAAAGTAAATTTATTTTTATTTATTTATTTTTGGCTACATTGGGTCTTCGTTGCTGTGCACAGGCTTTCTCTAGTTGCGCCAAGCGGGGGTTACTCTTCATTGCAGTGTGCAGGCTCCTCATTGTGGTGGCTCCTCTTGTTGCAGAGCATGGGCTTCAGTAGCTACAGCACGGGGGCTCAGCAGTTGTGGCTTGCAGGGTCTAGAGCGCAGGCTCAGTAGTTAATAGCACATGGGCTTAGTTGTTCCGTGGCATGTGGTATCTTCCCAGAACAGGGCTCGAACCCATGTGCCCTGCATTGGCAGGCGGATTCTTAACCACTGATCCACAAGGGAAGTCCCTCACTGTAGTTTTGATTTGCATTACCCTGCTGATTTGTGATGTTGAGCATCTTTTCATGTGTCTGTTTGCCATCTGTATGTCTTCTTTGGAAAAATGTATCTTTGGGTCTTCTGACCACTTTTTAATGGGGTTGTTTTTTTTGATGTTGAGTTTTATGAGTTCTTTGTATATTTTGGATATTAACCCCTTATCAGATATATCATTTACAAATATCTTCTCCAGTGCAGTAGGTAGCCTTTTTGTTTTGTTGATAGTTTCTTTCACTGTGCAAAAGCTTTTTAGTTTGATGTAATTCCATTTTTTGCTTATGTTTCCCTTGCCTATTATCATACTAAGTAAAGTAAGCCAGACAGTGAAATACAAATATCATATGATATCAATTCTATGTGGCATCTAAAAGAAAAAAAGACACAAATGATCTTATTTCCAAACAGAAAGAGACTCACAGACACAGAAAACAAACTTACGGCTGCCAAATAGGAGAGAGGGTGGGAGAAGGGTTATATTAGGAGGCTGGCATTAACATATACACACTACTATGTATAAAATAGATAGCCAACAAGGACCTACTGTATAGTACAGGGAACTATACTCAATAGTATGTAATAATCTATAAGGGAAAAGAATCTGAAAAAGAATATATATATATATATTGATATTGATGCAATTTATGTCAAAGAGTGTTCTGCCTATGTTTTCCTCTAAGAGTTTTATAGGATCTGGCCCTTACATTTACATCTTTAATCAATTTTGAGTTTAATTTTGTGTATGATGTTAGAGAATGCTCTAATTTCATTCTTTTACATGTAGCTGTTCAGTTTTCCCAGCACCACTTATTGAGGACTGTCTTTTCTCCATTGTATTCTTGCCTCCTTTGTCATAGATTAATTGACCATAGGTGAGTCGGTTTATTTCTGGGCTTTTTATCCTGTTTCAGTGATCTATATCTCTGTTTTTGAGCCAGTACCATATTGTCTTGATTACTGTAGCTTTGTACTATAGTCTTAAGCCAGGGAGCCTGATTCCTCCAACTGTTTTTCTTTCTCAAGATTGGTTTCACTATTTGAGGTCTTTCATGTTTCCATACAAATTTTAAAATTTTTGCTTCTAGTTCTGTGAAAAATGCCTTTGATAATTTGATAAGGATTGAATTGAGTTTGTAAACTGCCTTGGGTAGTATGGTCATTTTGACAGTATTGATTCTTCCAATTCAAGAACATGGTATATCTTTCTAGCTGTTTATGTCTCCTTCGATTTCTTTCATCAGCATCTTATAGTTTTTGGAGTACAGGTCTTTTGCCTCGTTAGGTAGGTTTATTCCTAAGTATTTTATACTTTTTGATGCGATGGTAAATGGGATTTTCTTAATTTTTCTTTCTGATCTTTCATTATTAGTGTATAGGATTGCACCAGATTTCTGTGTATTAATTTCTTTTTCTGCAACTTTACTGAATTCATTGATGAGCTCTAGTAGTTTTCTGGTAGCATCTTTAGGATTTTCAATGTATAGTTTCATGTCGTCTGCAAACAGTGACAGTTTTACTACTTTTCCAATTTGTATTCCTTTTATTTATTTTTCTTCTCTGATTGCTGTGGCTAGGACTTTCAAAACTATGTTGAATAAAAGTGATGAGAGTGGACATCCTTGTCTTTTTCTTGATCTTAGAGGAAATGCTTTCATTTTTTCACCATTGAGTATGATGTTAGCTGTAGGTTTGTGGTATATGGTCTTTATTATATTGAGGTAGGTTCCCTCTGTGCCCACATTCTGGAGGGTTTTTTTCAGAAATAGGTGTTGAATTTTGTCAAAAGCTTTTTCTGCATCTATTGAGATGATCATATGGTTTTTATTCTTCAATTTGTTAATGTGGTACATCACACTGATTGATTTGCAGATATTAAAAAGTCCTTGTATCCTTGGGATAAATCCCTCTTGATCATGGTGTATGATCCTTTTAATGTATTACTGGGTTTGGTTTGCTGGTATTTGTTAAGGATTTTTATGTCTATGTTCATCAGTGATATTGACCTGTAATTTTCTCTTTTTGATGGTAGCTTTGTCTGGATTTGGTATCAGGGTGATCGTGGCCACATAGAATGAATTTGGGAGTGTTCCTTCCTCTGCAATTTTTTGAAATAGTTTCAGAACGTTAGGTGTTAGCTCTTCTCTAAATGTTTGATAGAATTCACCTGTGAAGCCATCTGTTCCGTGACTTTTGTTTGTTGGGAGTTTTTAATCACAGATTCAATTTCAATACATACAGTTGGTCTAGTCATATTTTCTATTTCTTACTGGTTCAGTCTTGGGAGATTGTACCATTCTAAGAATTTGCCCATTTCTTCTAGGTTCTCCTTTTCATTGGTGTATAGTTGCTTGTAGTAGTCTCTTATGATCCTTTGAATTTCTGTGGTGTCAGTTGTAATTTCTCCTTTTCATTTCTGATTTTATTGATTTGGGCCCTCTCCCTTTTTTTCTCGATGACTCTGGCTAAAGTGTTATCAATTTTGTTTATCTTTTCAACTCTTAGTTTATTGGTCTTTGCTATTTTTTTCTTTGTCTCTATTTCATTTATTTCTGCTCTGATCTTTGTGATTTCTTTCCTTCTGCTAACTTTGGGTTTTATGTGTTCTTCTTTCTCTAGTTGATTTAGGTGTAAGGTTAAGTTGTTTGTTTGAGATTTTTCTTGTTTCCTGAAGTAAGCTTGTATCACTATAAGAACTGCTTTTGCCACATCCCATAGGTTTTGGATTGTTGTGTTTTCATTTTCATTTGTCTCTAGGTATTCTTTTTATTTCCTCTTTGATTTCTTCAGTGATCCATCAGTTGTTTCATAACATATTGTTTAGCCTCTATGTGTTTGTGTTTTTGCATTTTTTCTTGTAATTGATTTCTAATCTCATAGTGTAGTGATCGGAAAAGATGCTTGATATGATTTTAGTTTTCTTAAGTTTACCAAGACTTCCTTTGTGGCCCAGCATGCGATCTGTTCTGGAGAATGTTCCATGTACACTTGAAAAAAAGGTGTATTCTTCTGCTTTTGGATGGAGCACTCTATAAATATCAATTAAGTCCATGTGTTCTAATGTGTCATTTAAGGCCTGAGTTTCCTTATTGATTTCCTGTCTCGATGATCTGTCCATTGATATAAGTGGAGTGCTAAAGTCCCCCTCTACTATTGTATTGCTGTCGATTTCTCCTTTATGTCTTTTAACATTTGCCTTATATATTGAGGTGTTTCTCTGTTGAGTGCATATATATTTATAATTGTTATATCTTCTTCAATTGAGCCCTTGATCATTATGTAGTGTCATTTGTCTATTGTAACAGTCTTTATTTTAAACTCTATTTTGTCTGATATGAGTATTGCTACTCCAGCTTTCTTTTGATTTCTATTTGCATGGAATATCTTTTTCCATCCCCTCACTTTCAGTCTGTTTGTGTCTCTAGATCTGAAGTGGGTCTCTTATAGACAACATATATATGGGTCTTGTTTTTGTATTCATTCAGCCAGTCTATTTCTTTTGGTTTGAGCATTTAATCCGTTTACAGTTAAGTTAATTATTGATATGTATGTTCTTATTGCCATTTAAAAAAATATTTTGGATTTGTTTTTGTAGGTCTTTTTTATTCCTTTTCTCTTTTGTTCCCCTCTCTGTGATTTATGATTATATTGTTGTGTTTGGATTCTTTTTCTTTTTTGTGTGTATATCTATTATAGATTTTTCATTTGTGGTTACCATGTGGTTTTGATATAGCAGTCGATATGTATACATGGTTGTTTTAAGTTGCTGGTCTCTTAATTTCAAATGCATCTCAAATATCCTGCATTTTTGCTCTCCTCCTCTCACAATTACTGTTTTGATATCATGTTTGTGTGTAGATGATTTCCTACCCTTACTGTATGTTTGACTGTACTGGTGAGCTTTACCATTTTGTAATTTTCCTGTTTCCTGTTGCCTCTTCTATTGAAAGAGTTCCTTTAGCATTTGTTGTAATGCTCGTTTGGTGGTGCTGAATTCTTCTAGCTTTTGTTTGTCTGTAAAGCTTTTGATTTCTCCATCAATTCTGAATGAGAGACATGCTGGGTGGAATATTCTTGGTTGTAGGTTTTTCCCTTTCATCACTTTAAATGTATCGTGCCACTCCCTTCTGGCCTGTAGAGTTTCTGCTGAAAAATCAGCTGATAGTCTCATGGGGATTCCCTTGTATGTTATTTGTTGCTTTTCCTTTGTTGCTTTGGATATTTTCTCCTTGTCTTTAGTTTTTGTCAGTTTGATTACTATGTGTCTTGGCGTGTTCCTTCTTCAATTAATTCTATATGGGACTCTGCACTTCCTGGACTTGGGTGACTGTTTTGGGAAGGAATTACTTTTGGTACTTGAATAAAAAGCAGGTAATGGAGTGTCACCTCTGAGATATTCTGATTCACAGGGTTTGGGATATGTTAGAAAATTTGGCTCCATTTTAATGCCAAATTGAATGTTACACTTGTGCTTACCTTACATTGTTCCATATAGCCGCCATAATACAAATAGATAATTTTTGTATAGAATTGTTTCCTTAAAAATTTTTTTTATTGAAATATAATTGATTTAAAATGGTGTGTTAGTTTCAGGTGTACAGCAAAGTGATTCAGATATATATATATATATATATATTCTTTTTAGATTCATTTCCATTATAGGTTATTACAAGATATTGAATATAATTCCTGTACTATACAGCAGGTCCTTGTTGGTTATATATTTTATATATAGTAGTGTGTATATTTTAATCCCAAACTCCTAATTTATCCATTCCCCCTTTCTCCTTTGGTAACCATAAGTTTGTTTTCTATGTCTGTGAGTTATAGAATTATTCTTATCTTGTTAGATTTAAGTCTCATAAATGGAGTCTATTATTCCTTACTGTGTTAATGAGTTCCTAGTCATCTAGATTTGACTAGGAAGAAAGCTGAATGATGGCAATTTATGGTTAATGAGCATTTCTCAAATACTAATGTTGTGTACATTTCTTGTTTTCTTATGTAGGCCAGCTGTTGAGGCCTGGTGAAAAAAAATCAAGTGCAATAATGTTGTGCAGTAAAAAGAAATCACTTGGTAAGTATTGAGTTCTTTAGGCGACACAAAGCAAATATGATTTTTTAATATTTATTTTAATTTCACAGAGGTGTAATTTATAAACAAAAATCACACAGATCTTAAGTGTTCCATTTGATGAACTTTAAAGGCTGTATGTAAATGTGTAATTACCACCAAAAAGCAAGAGTTAGAACGTTTCTATTACCTGAGAAAGTTCACTTGTGCCCCTTTTTATTCATTCTCCCTGTGTTCTACACAATCACCTTCTGATTTCTAACAGATTGGTTTTGCCTGTTTTTGAAATCGATATAAATGAAATCATACAGCATGTATTCTTGTGTCTTGCTTCTTTCACTCAGCGTAAGGTTTTTTTGACATATATCCATATGGTTGTATATATCAGTAGTTTGTTCCTCTTCATTTTTTCTTTTAAAACAGTATTCCATTGTATGAATACACCAACACTTAAGACTAAGTTCATATGTTTAGAAATAATTTGGATTCATGATGGCAAGTAACACACTTTGTTTTTGGTTGAGTAATTGGTCTAGCTGAACAGTGTTAATAGTATTCCAATTTTTTAAAATACAGCATCCTGACCAGAGAGTATTAATCTTGTCTTATGTCTTGTTAGTCAGCAACAGAGTATTGTGTAGTTTTTCCTTCAATGGAAATGTATTCAGTTTATTACTGCTATTTTCTTTATTATTTTTAAAACTTTAATTAATTATTTTTTTTATGGCTGCATTGGGTCTTAGTTGTGGCACATGGGATCTTCATTGAGGCATGCGGGATCTTTTGTTGTAGTGCTTGGGCTCTTCGTTGAGGTGTGCAGGCTTCTCTCTAGTTGTGGCGTGCGGGTTTTCTCTTCTCTAGTTATGGCATGCAGGCTCCAGGGTGCAGGGGCTCTGTAGCTGGCAACATGTGGGCTCTCTAGTTGAGGCGTGCAAGCTCAGTAGTTGTGGCAAGTGGGCTTAGTTGCCTCACAGCATGTGGGATCTTAGTTCCCCGACCAGGGATCGAACCCGCATCACCTGCATTGGAAGGCAAATTCTTTACCACTGGACCATCAGGGAAGTCCCTATTTTCTTTATTTTTGACTATGGACTTGTTAGAGACCAAAGGCTGGATTAGAGTATATCTAATACCCTATCCCTCCTTCTAATCATCTCTGACAGGTGGTTAAGCTGTTTTGATAGGCAATTATTTCATGATTCAGTCTGTTCCCTTGTTGGGCACATTCATTGCAATGTTCAGTCTCATGATGAGCTGAAATCTGTCTCAATGTAGTTCGCACCCATAGGTCATTAGTTACGCCCTCTGGGGCAATACTTTCATATTCCCCGTGCCAATTTAAGAGTCTAGAATTATTGTCATCATGTTTTTCTTTTTCAAATAAAATGATTTATTTATATCCAGTCACTGGTATAATCTTAATAGTGTAAACAATAGATTAACCAGTTTTGACAGGGACAAGTTTCCAACAGAATATATTGTTGCAAGGTTTTGATAAGTTCATTCTCACTCTTTTAAAATAATTTGTACATATATGTGAATGTATACGTATAAAATAAGCAATTTTTTATAAATAAAAATAAGAAAATAGAAGTGACTGTAATTGGACAATCCAGAGATAAACACTCCAGACTGCCAAGCTGCACAATTTAGAGGGCTCCAATTCAGTGACCTCTATTAATACATTAATGTATATTCATCCATATATTCCCAAACAACTATGGTGTGCATTACTTTGAACCTGCTCTTAAAACATAATATTGTAATCATAGATACCTTTTCTGTCTTTAAGCCTTTCTCTATAACATTATTGTTTTTTACATTTTCCTCTAACTTTTAATTTTGAAAATATTGGATTTTACAAAAAAATTAAAACACCCAAATACCTTTCACCTAAATTCTACAATTATTACCATTTTGCCACATTTGCCTCCTCTCCTCCCCCTCACTGCCACCAGCACACACCCACACACATGCACACACATACACTTTTTGTTGTCATTAGGATATTTGTAAGTAAGTTGTAGACATCATGACTCTTACCACCAAATATTTTTTTAAACATCTTTATTGGAGTATAATTGCTTTACAATGTTGTGTTAGTTTCTGCTGTATAACAAAGTGAATCAGGTATATGTATACATATATTCCCATATCCCCTTCCTCTTGCATCTCCCTCCCACCCTCCCTATTCCACCCCAAATATTTCAGTACAGATCTCCTAAGAACAAGGACATTCTCCTACTTAACTACAACATCATCACTACACCTAAGAAATGTAACATTGATGAATAAGTAACATACCATATAAGTACCATATAATGTTACTTACCAATAAGTAACATTCCATTTTTCAGTTTTCTCAATTGTCTCCATGTCTCATGTCTCAGAGCTTGTTTTTATTTTTGGTACAATATTTAACCAATGTTCACACATTGTGTTTGGCTTTTAATCCCTTTATTTTCTTTTAGATTTAGAATAGTTTTTCATTATATTGAATTTTGGAAAAGTCCAGTCCAGCACCTAAATCTATTTGGATTGAATATTTTGGACACAAATACTATATAGATTATATATAAATATTTATAAATTTTATTTATTTATTTTTGGCTGCATTGGGTCTTCATTGCTGTGCACTGGCTTTCTCTAGTTGCGGTGAGCGGGGGCTACTCTTTTTGCGGTGTGCAGGCTTCCATTGTGGTGGCTTCTCTTGTTGCTAGCATGGGCCCTAGGCACATGGGCTTCAGTAGCTGTGGCATGCAGGCTCAGTAGTTGTGGCGCATGGGCTTAGTTGCTCCATGGCATGTGGGATTTTCCTGGACCAGGGCTTGAACCCATGTCCCCTGCATTGGCAGGGAGATTCTTAACCATAGCGCCACCAGGGAAGCCCAAAACTTGTTTTTTTAAATGGACAATTAGTAAATTAGTTACTTGAAACTGTTTTGATGGGGAATGCAACTTGCTGATCTTCCTCATATAGAATTTCATTTTACAGTCAGTCATAGGTATTTGTAATGAGCTGTAAATAGCTCATTTGTAAATAGCTGTGTAATGAGGCTAAATGTTTTGGCTACATAGCTGGGTCTGTATCCACTGTGGTGCTGATTGGCAGAGAAAGCTGAAGTCAGTTCCTTCCTCTTGGACTTGTTAGAATGGCCAAATGACTTGAGGGACTGACATTGGTGTCACCATCATTTATATCATCGTGATTGGGAATGAGGCATCTTTAGGTTATATCACTTCCTATAGATCTGGTTATAGACTGGAGACCTTTTTCAATCTAAAATATTCATTTACTTATTCAGTTAGTCAGCAAATATTTTTGAGTGCCTGTGATATGCTAGGTAGTACCAACTTTTCTTGACTTCACGTAGCTTTTTATGATTCAATAAAACACATGTATCCTCACACAAATAAGTTTACAGTAACTATGATAACTTAATAACAGTTTACTAAACGTTGCTACCAGTATATTTTCCAGAGAAGCACAGACTAAAGAACTTCTAATCAGCCTGGGGTTGTCAGGGGGAAAATCATGCAGAAGTGATATTTTACCTCAATGAGTTATTTAATATCTGCAACATTTAAGAAAGGTGCACTTAACATTTATATAAACTTCTACAACATTATCAGGAAGCTTGGGACATTGATGATGTATGTCAGAATTTAACAAGCCAACCATGAGTGTTGTGGGAAAACAAAAATTTTCTCCTAGATATATGCTTTATTATTTATTATCTCCATATTCACGTAAATCCCACATTCTGCAAGATGTGAAAAATTCTAATTGACTCAAATATTTAAAACATGCTTACAATCTATTTTCTATTTGTTATTTGTAATTCACCCTTTCTGTATAAGCTCAAATGGGAGGTCCAGAGACAATTACTTTAAAGCGTATATGTGCTTTTCTACAAAACAATCAGGAAGAGCATTGTTCCTGTGTAAAATACCTAATTCAGATTTTAGGTTCTTTGGTAATATGGAAAGCAAAAAAAGCAGATAATTTGAGGCTTTCTTTAAGCTAGCTAAAGCTGTTCTTGGTTCCAAAATGTGAGGGTTGTGGAGCAACTTGCATTACTCCACAGTGAAGCCCTTAGCATGCTCATGGGGTATGGGATGGGAAGAATCAGACCAAGGTCACATATGTCTTTCATGGGGCCTTCATGGGCCCCTTCCTCCAAAAAATATTAAAAATAATGTTTTACAATTGTGTGGGTATAAAGACAAATATAAGCCAGGTTGGATTCATTATTATGTAACCATTATTATTATATTCTTTTTTTTCTTCTAACTTAAAAGCAATTTTATTGGAGTATAGTTGATTTACAATGTTGTGTTAGTTTCAGGTGTACAACAAAGTGAATCAGTTATATATATATACATATGTCCACTCTTTCTTTTTTTTTTAATTCTTTTCCCATATAGGTCATTACAGAGTATTGAGTAGAGTTCCCTGTATTATACAGCAGGTTCTTATTAGTTATCTAATTTATATATAGTAGTGAGTATATGTCAATCCCAATCTCCCAGTTTATCCCTCCCCCCCCACCCCTTATCCCCTCATAACCATAAGTTTGTTTTCTATATCCACGACTCTACTTTGGTTTCGTAAATAAGTTCATTTGTACACTTTTTATTTAGATTCCACATATAAGGGATATCATATGATATTTGTCTTTCTGTGTCTGACTTACTTCACTCAGTATGACAATTGCTGGGTCGATCCATGTTGCTGCAGATGGCATTATAGTTTGTTCTTTTTTATGGCTGAGTAATATCTGCTGGAATGAGTTTAAACTTTAGCTATGACACATACACAAATATAAATCTATCTTGAACTACCTCATTACAGTGAATAATAAAATAATAAAACTCAGAATAGCAGTCTATGTCATACATATTTATTGTGCTTAGAACATATTTCCAAATACATAGCTCCAATTCTTTATTATTTAGGATTCCCAAATGTATAATATTAATTGTCATACTTTGGTTTTATAAAAAAATTTCTTAATTGAAAAATTTCGTCCCAAGAATTATAATCATTTATTATTTAAAAAATGCTTTTATATTCCTTCCACATACCCACACCTTAGAACTTACCTTTAGTTTAGTATTTGAGCCAGTATCTGGCATATAGCAAGCACTTAATGAATGGTGGCTGTCATTATTATTTTAAGTAGTTTTATTAAATGCTACTTGAGTTATAGTTCTCTGGTGGACCTACTTCTCAACTAATGTTGCTTTCACTATTCATTCGAACAGAACTTCCTAATTTAAAGGAAAATAAAATTTTTTATTTCTTGGCTTAATTTTGAAATCTGGATTTTCTTTTGATGGTGGAATGAAATCTGAAAGTTTATGAGATAATCCCAACCATGGTATTTTCTATAAAGAAAATACTTTTAATAATTTAGAAATTAAAATCCTACTATGAATTGTAAATCTACCTTCATGCGGTGAATAAACCAATTAAGACATCACATTTCAGTGATTTTGGCTAGAATGATCTTGTCTCACTGTGGCAGTGCTGGTTGTCTCTTGATAATCTAAACTTTGATTGGTAGTTCATTCATTCATTTATTCATTTATCCATTCATCCAGTCAGCCAGCCAGCCATTTCACAAATACTTACTGAACACCTGTTATGTGCCAGACACTGTTCCAAACAGAAAAAAACAACTGTGGACAAAACAGATTTAAAAAAATAAAAGAACCTTCAATCTGTATGGAGCTTACATTCTTGTGGGGGGAGGGAAAGATAGTCAGCAATATAAATGAATAAGTAAGTCATCTTGCACATGGGAAGCGCTGCAGTTTTAAAAAGGGTAATCAGGGAAGGCTGAATTGAGAAAGACATAGTTGAGCAAAGATTTGAAAGAAGTGAGAGGGGAGCTATGTAGTTATCTGGAGGATAAGCATTGTAGGTGGAGGGAGCAGCAAGTGCAAACGCTTTGAGGTGGGAGTGGGCCTGGCATGTCCAAGGAACAACATAAAGGCCACTGTGACTGGAGTTGAATGAGCAAGGGGGAGGGTGGTTATCATGGCTGGATCCAGTTTTTTGAGGCTTTAAACTAATACAAAATTAGGTATGAAAGGACATGTTCATTTAGCATGAGAAAATAAATCCCTATATATCACAAATTTGAAAATCTGAAACATACCATACATTTCACAAAACCCCCCAAAATAACATAATATCTTCATTAATTCACTGCCTGATACACTTTTATAATACCTTTCTTCCTGTATTTTTGGCCCCATATTTTTTGATTGCCTCTTTCATGACCATTATTTTGTTATATAATTTTCTATAGAGACACTAGAAAGATAATTCAATTTTTCCTCTAGCACATTATTTAAATTAATTTTTCTTTTTAAATTGAGGTATAGTTGTTTTACAATGTTGTGTTAGTTTCTACTGTACAGCGAAGTGGAGTAGCATGTAATACACAACAGGTTCTCATTAGTTATCTATTTTATACATATTAGTGTATATATGTCAATCTCAATCTCCCAATTCATACCCCCCACACCCACCTCTGCTTTTCCCCCTTGGTGTCCATACATTTATTCTCTACATCTGTGTCTCTATTTCTGCCTTGCAAACCGGTTTGTCTGTACCATTTTTCTAGATTCCACGTACATCTGTTAATATACAATATTTGTTTTTCTCTTTCTGACCTACTTTACTCTGTATGACAGTCTGCAGGTCCATCCACGTCGCTACAAATGACCCAGTTTCGTTCCTTTTAATGATTGAGTAATATTCCATTGTATATATGTACCACATCTTCATTTTTCTTTTTAACATCTTTATTGGAGTATAATTGAGTTACAATGGTGTGTTAGTTTCTGATTTATAAAAAAGTCAATCAGCTATACATATACATATATCCCCATATCCCCTCCCTCTTGCATCTCCCTCCCACCCTCCCTATGCCACCCCTCTAGGTGGTCACAAAGCACTGAGCTGATCTCCCTGTGCTGTGCAGCTGCTTCCCACTAGCTATCTATTTACATTTGGTAGTGTATATATGTCCATGCCGCTCTCTCACTTCGTTCCAGCTTACCCTTCCCCCTCCGCGTTTCCTCAAGTCCATTCTCTACATCTGCGTCTTTATTCCTATCCTGCCCGTAGGTTCTTCAGAAACTTTTTTTTTTTAAATTCCATATATATATATTAGCATACGGTATTTGTTTTTCTCTTTCTGACTTACTTCATTCTGTACGACAGACACTAGGTCCATTCACTTCATTACAAATAACTGAATTTCATTTCCTTTTATGGCTGAGTAATATTCCATTGTATATATGTGCCACATCTTCTTTATTCATTCATCTGTTGATGGACATTTAGGTTGCTTCATGACCTGAATATTGTAAATAGTGCTGCAATGAGCATTGGGGTGCATGTGTCTTTTTGAATTATGGTTTTCTCTGGGTATATGCCTGGCAGTGGGATTGCTGGGTCATATGGTAATTCTATTTATAGTTTTTTAAGGAACCTCCATACTGTTCTCCATAGTGGCTGTATCAATTTACATTCCTACCAACAGTGCAAGAGGATTCCCTTTTCTCAACACCCTCTCCAGCATGTATTGTTTGTAGATTTTCTGATGATGCCCATTCTAACCAGTGTGAGGTGATACCTCATTGTAATTTTGATTTGCATTTCTCTAATAATTAGTGATGTTGAGCAGCTTTTCTATGCCTTTTGGCCATCTGTATGTCTTCTTTGGAGAAATGTACACTTAGGTCTTCTGCCCATTTTTGGATTGAGTTTTTTGTTTTTTTGATATTGAGCTGCATGAGGTATTTATATATTTTGGAGATTAATCCTTTGTCAGTTGCTTTGTTTGCAAATATTTTCTCGCATTCTGAGGGTTGTCTTTTCATCTTGTTTATAGTTTCCTTTGCTGTGCAAGGCTTTTAAGTTTCATTAGGTCCCATTTGTTTATTTTTGTTTTTATTTCCATTTCTCTAGGAGGTGGGTCAAAAAAGATCTTGCTGTGATTTATGTCAAAGAGTGTTCTTCCTATGCCTCCCTCTAAGAGTTTTATAGTGTCTGGCCTTACATTTAGGTCTTTCATCCATTTTGAGTTTATTTTTGTGTATGGTGTTAGGGAGTGTTCTAACTTCATTCTTTTACATGTAGCGGTCCAGTTTTCCCAGCACCAATTATTGAAGACACTGTCTTTTCTCCACTGTATATCCTTTCCTGCTTTGTCATAGATTAGTTGACAATAGGTGGGTTTATCGCTGGGCTTTCTATCCTTTTCCATTAATCTATATTTCTGTTTTTGTGCCAGTACCATATTGTCTTGATTACTGTAGCTTTGTAGTATAGTCTGAAGCGAGGGAGTCTGATTCCTCCAGCTCCATTTTTTGTTTTTTTTCTTCTCAAGATTTCTTTGACTATTTGGGATCTTTTGTGACTCCATACAAATTTTAAGATTTTTTGTTCTAGTTCTATGAAAAATGCCATTGGTAATTTGATGGGGATTGCATTGAATCTGTAGATTGCTTTGGGTAGTATAGTCATTTTCACAATGTTGATTCTTCCAATCCAAGAACACTGTACATCTCTCCACCTGTTTGTGTCATCTTTGATTTCTTTCATTAGTGTCTTATAGTTTTCTGAGTACAGGTATTTTACCTACTTAGGTAGGTTTATTCCTAGGTATTTTATTCTTTTTGTTGCTGTGGTGAATGGGATTGTTTACTTAACTGCTCTTTCTGATCTTTCATTGTTAGTGTATAGGAATGCAAGAGATTTCTGTGCATTAATTGTGTATCCTGAAACTTTTCCAAATTCATTGATTAGCTCTGTTGGTTTTCTGGTAGCATCTTTAGGATTCTCTGTATAGTATCATGTCATCTGCAAACAGTGACAGTTTTATTTCGTCTTTTCCAATTTGTATTCCTTTTATTTATTTTTCCTGTCTGATTCCTGTGGCTAGGACTTTCAAAACTATGTTGAGTAATAGTGGTGAGAGTGGACATCCTTGTCTTGTTCCTGATCTTAGAGGAAATTCTTTCAGTTTTTCACCATTGAGAATGTTTTCTGTGAGCTTGTTGTATATGGTCTTTATTATGTTGATGTAGGGTCCCTCTATGCCCAGTTTCTGGAGAGTTTTTATTATAAATGGGTGTTGAATTTTGTCAAAAGCTTGTTTTCCATCTATTGAGATGATCATATGGTTTTTATTCTTCAGTATTTTACTATGTTGTATCACATTGATTGATTTGCGTATGTTGAAGAATCCTTGCATCCCTGGGATAAATCCCACTTGATCATGGTGTATGATCCTCTTAATGTGTTGCTGGATTCTGTTTGATAGTATTTTGCTGAGGATTTTTGCATCTATATTTATCAGTGATATTGGTCTATAATTTTCTTTTTTTCTAGTATTTTTGTCTGGTTTTGGTATCAGGGTGATGGTGGCCTTGTAGAATGAGTTTGGGAGTGTTCCTCCCTCTGCAATTTTTTGGAAGAGTTTGAGAAGGATGAGTGTTAGCTCTTCTCTAAATGTTTGATAGAATTCACCTGTGAAGCCATCTGGTCCTGGACTTCTGTTTGTTGGAAGATTTTTAATCACAGTTAAAATTTCATTACTTGTGATTAGTCTGTTCGTATTTTCAATTTATTCCTCGTTCAGTCTTGGAAGGTTATACCTTTCTAAGAATTTGTGCATTTCTTCAGGTTGTTCATTTTATTGGTATATAGTTGCTTGTAGTAGTCTCTTATGATGCTTTTTATTTCTGCGGTGTCCGTTGTAACTTCTCCTCTTTCATTTCTAATTGTATTGGTTTGCGTCGTCTCCCTCTTTTTCTTGATGAGTCTGGCTAAAGGTTTTTCAAGTTTGTTTATCTTCTTAAAGAACCAGCTTTTAGTTTTATTGATTTTTGGTATTGTTTTCTTTGTTTCTATTTCATTCATTCCTGCTCTGATCTTTATGATTTCTTTCCTTCTACTAACTTTGGGTTTTGTTTGTTCTTCTTTCTCTAATTACTTTATGTGTAAGGTTAGATAGTTTATTTGAGATTTTTCTTGTTTCTTGAGGTAGGATTGTGTTGCGATAAACTTCCCTCTTAGAAGTGCTTTTGCTGCATCCCATAGGTTTTGACTCATCATGTTTTCATTGTCATTTGTCTCTAGATATTTTTTGGTTTCCACTTTGATTTCTTCAGTGATCTCTTGGTTACTTTGTAGTGTATTGTTTAGCCTCCATGTGTTTCTTTTATTTTAGTTTTTTTTCTGTAATTGATTTCTGATCTCATAGTGTTGTGGTCAGAAAAGATGCTTGATACAATTTGAATTTTCTTAAATTTACTGAGGTTTGATTTGTGACCTAAGATGTGATCTATCCTGGACAATGTTCTGTGTGCACTTGAAAAGAAAGTGTAATCTGCTGTTTTCTGATGGAATGTCCTATAAATATCAATTAAACCTACCTGGTCTGTTGTGTCATTTAAAGCTTGTGTTTCCTTATTAATTTTCTGTCTGGATAATCTGTCCATTGGTGTAAGTGAGGTGTTAAAATCCCCCAGTATTATTGTGTTACTGTAGATTGCCTCTTTTATAGCTATTAGCGGTTGCCTTATGTATTGAGGTGCTCCTATGTTGGGTGCATATATATTTACAATTGTTATATCTTCTTCTTGGATTGTTCCCTTCATCCTTATGTAGTGTCCTTCCTTGTCTCTTGTAACAGTCTTTATTTTAAAGTGTATTTTGTCTGATATGAATATTACTACTCTCTCATTCTCGTGATCTCCATTTGCATGGGATACCTTCTTCCATCCCCTCGCTTTCAGGCTGTATGTGTCCCTAGGCCTGAAGTGAGTCTGTTGTAGACAGCATATATATGGGTCTTGTTTTTGTATCCATTCAGCCAGTCTGTGTCTTTCGGTTTGAGCATTTAATCCATTCACATTTAAGGTAATTATGGATAGGTATGTTCCTATTACCATTTTCTTAATTGTTTTGGTTTTTTTTTTTTTTTGCGGTACGCGGGCCTCTCACTGTTGTTGCTTCTCCCATTGCGGAGCACAGGTTCCAGACGTGCAGGCCCAGCGGCCATGGCTCACGGGCCCAGCCGCTCCGCGGCATGTGGGATCCTCCCGGACCGGGGTGCGAACGCGTGTCCTCTGCATCGGCAGGCGGATTCTCAACCACTGCGCCACCAGGGAAGCCCTGGGTTTGTTTTTGTAGGTCCTTTTCTTCTCTTGTGTTTCCCACTTACAGAAGTTCCTTTAGCAATTGTTGTAGCGCTGGTATGGTGGTGTTAAATTTTCTTAGCTTTTGCTTGTTTGTAAAGCTTTTGATTTCTCCATCAAATCTGAATGAAATCCTTGCTGGGTAGGGTATTCTTGGTTGTAGGTTCTTCCCTTTCATCACTTTAAATATATCATGCCACTCCCTTGTGGCTTGCATATTTTCTGCTGAGAAATCAGCTGTTAACCTTATGGGAGTTCCCTTGTATGTTGTTTGTTGTTTTTCCCTTGTTGCTTTTAATTATTTTTCTTTGTCTTTACTTTTTTGTCAGTTTGATTAATATATGTCCTGGTGTGTTTCTCCTTGGGCTTATTCTGCCTGGGACACTCTGTGCTTCCTGGACTTGGGGGGCTATTTCCTTTCCCATGTTAGGGAAGTTTTCGACTATAATCTCTTTAAAGATTTTCTCAGGTCCTTTCTCTCTCTCTTCTCCTTCTGGGACCCCTATAATGTGATTGTTGGTGTGTTTAGTGTTGTCCCAGAGGTCTCTTAGGCTGTCTTCATTTCTTTTCATCCTTTTTTCTTTTTTCTGTTCCATGCAGTGATTTCCACCATTCTGTCTTCCAGGTCACTTATCCGTTCTTTTGCCTCAGTTATTCTGCTATTGATTCCTTGTAGTGTATTTTTCATTTCAGTCATTGTATTGTTCATCTGTTTTTTTTTTGTTGTTCTTTAATTCTTCTAGGTCTTTGTTAAACATTTCTTGCATCTTCTCGATCTTTGCCTCCATTCTTTTTCCCACATCCTGGATCATCTTCACTATAATTATTCTGAATTCTTTTTCTGGAAGGTTGCCTGTCTCCACTTCATTTAGTTGTTTTTCTGGGGTTTTATCTTGTTGCTTCATCTGGAACATAGTCCTCTGCCTTTTCATTTTGTCTATCTTTCTGTTATTGTGGTTTTCCTTCTGTGGCCTTTAGGATTGTAATTCTTCTTGCTTCTGCTGTCTGGCTTCGCATGGATGAGGCTGTGGAAAAGACTTGTGCAAACGTCCTGATGGGAGGGACTCGTGGGTAGAGCTGGGTGTTACTCTGGTGGGCAGAGCTCAGTAAAACTTTAATTTGCTTGTCTGCTGATAGGTGGGGCTGAGTTCCCTCCCTGTTGGTTGTTTGGCCTGAGGTGACCCAGCACTGGAGCATACAGGCTTTTTGGTGGGGCTAATGGTGGACACTGGGAGGGCTCATAACAATGAGTACTTCCCAGAACTTCTGCTGCCACTGTCTTTGTCCTTGTGGTGAGCCACAGCTGCCTTCCGCCTCTGCAGGAGACCCTCCAACACTAGCAGGTACATCTGATTCTGTCTCCTACGGGGTCACTGCTCCTTCCCCTGGGTCCTGATGGGCACACTACTTTGTGTGTGCCCTCCAAGAATGGAGTCTCTGTTTCCCCCAGTCCTGTCAAAATTCTGCAAACAAATCCCGCTGGCTTTCAACGTCTGATTCTCTGGGGATTCCTCCTCCCATTGCCAGACCCCCAGGTTGGGAAGCCTGACGTGGGGCTCAGAACCTTCACTCCAGTGGGTGGACTTCTGTGGTATAAGTGTTCTCCAGTTTGTGAGTCACCCACCCAGCAGTTATGGGATTTGATTTTATTGTGATTGCACCCCTCCTACTGTCTCATTGCAGCTTATCCTTTGTCTTTGGATGTGGGGTATCTTTTTTGGCGAGTTCCAGTGTCTTCCTGTCAATGATAGTTCAGCATTTAGTTGTCATTCCGGTGCTCTCACAAGAGGGAGTGAGCGCACGACCCTCTACGCTGCCATCTTGAACTAATGTAAATTAGTTTAAAAATTATGTTAGCTTATGATAGATTAGAATAGTTTTTCAGCTTCATGACTTCGTAATGTCATGTAAAGATTTAGAATTGTCAACCTTGGGAAAACTTCCATCAAGTTTCCTTCATATCTGAGCTGTGACAGATGTACTTACTATATTTAGTACTAGTACAAATTGGTTTGTGCTCTATAAGCACAGGAATCCTAATAAATTTTATATTTTGCAATCCCCATGTAAAAAAAATATATGATATGCTTATTACATATAGTATTGAGGATACTCAGTACTTCATTCTCCTAATACTGCTAACATGAGATAAATTCTGTTTTGACTAGTAGTTGATGAAAGTTAAATCTTCCCCATACAATTTTCCATGTGTGATGATTGGAAGAATCCTGTGTAGGCTAACTTCTGGCTCTGTATTGCAAACCCCTGTCTCCTCCATGATCCACATTCTTCTGGTGCCAGGTGCTATCAGACACAGTCATGCTGCCGTATGACCTTGGGCCCTGCTCCTTCATCTTGCAATGCTGGGTGATTCCCCATGGAGATAGGAGAACCATTCCTACTCTGGGGTGACCACCAGTAAGTTAAATCTATACAGAAGTGACAGTGAATCACATAAATACACTCCACTAAACACAAACTCAATGTATTTCCCACTTGAGAGCCCCTCATGTGGATTCCAGCATCATCTCACACGAGGCAAAATGTGACAGGAGGACATAGAGTGGAGGAGACAATGGTCTTAGGTCTTGTGGCTAAAAATTTTAATATTGCAAATCAAAAAGCAAAACAGAGTAAAAGCAATGCCAACAAATTTCTAGTGCTATTCCCAGGGCCTTGGGATGGAAGGTGCAAGTGAGGTGAGCTGAAGCTTAAGCTTCATGGAGGGTCTGCTTCTGGCAGCGATTTGAGGTCAGAGAGGTAACAGGGTGGGTGTGTGAAGATCAAGCAGGGCCCTGAAGCCTTTGTAAGAGTTGGCTTCTCTCTTGAGATAGAGCAACACTGGACATTTTGTGCAGAGAAAAGAGATGATTTTTGTGGTAGGCAGATTAATGCCCCCTCTTGCAAAGATGTCCATGTCCTAAATCTCAGAACCTGTGGCTATGTGACCTTACATGGTAAAAGACACTTTGCAGATGTGATGAAGTTAAGGATCTTACAATGGAAAGATTATAAGGGTGGGCCCATTGTAATCACAAGGGTTCTTATAAGAGGGAGGCAGCAGAGTCAAAATCAGAGAAGGCAATATAATGGTGGAAGCAGAAGTCAGAGTGATGCATCCATGACCCAAGGAATGTGGCAGCCTCTAGAAGCTAGAAAAGGCAAGGAACAGATTCTCTTCTAGAGCCTCCAGAAGGGACTCAGTCTTGAAGAAACACCTTGATTTTAGCCTTGTGAGATCCATTTTTGGACTTCCTACTTCCAGAACAATAAGATGATATGTCTGTGTTGTTTTAAGCAACTACATTTGTGGTGATTTGCTAGAGCAGCAATCGGAAACTCATGCAATTCTAAAAGGGTCACTCTGGTTGCTCTGTTGAAAATAGATGATAGGGGCAGGGGTAGAAGTGAGCAGACCTGAGGAGGGGTTATTACGACAGCTGGGAGGGGAGGTGAGGTGGCTTGGACCAGAGTGTGTGCAGAGGAGGGGCAGAGAAGTAGGCAGATTTCTTTTCTGCCCAAAGTTCTGGCTCTATTTTATCTGTATTTAAAACATGTATTATCTGAATGCTTCACGAATAGGTAAATAAATCGAGGCCCCTATTTTTTTCTTTCTGTCTTTTCACACTTGGTCCAATATTCGACTAGAAGGCACATCTGAGGAGGAACTGTAGATATCCTCTTGCAAAGCCCATATTTCACCCCATCTCAGGTGGCAGACCACCTCTACCAAATGTCTTCTCTTTTCAGTAAATGACTATGGCTCAGCTTAGATAAGGTGCTTGGCAAAAACAACCTACCACACTCCACAGTTTGTATACAGCTGCCTAACTTCCCTTCAGAGCTGCCTAGGACAGGTGGGGATGCATTTTGACCACCCACCTGGACTTGAATTTCCTTTTCTCTGCTTTCTGTGTCTCCCTAGGCCTCTCTTCTGCTTCCTTGCTGTGCAGGTATTGTAGGCACGTGTACCCTTTGAAGACTATTGATGTCTTGTTTGTTTTTCCTTCACTGTCTAGAATAGAGCCTTGCTCAAAGGAGTTCATTAAATATTTCTGCAATAAATCACTTTGTCTTGGCTCCAGCAGCTTTTATTTGCCACACGGTTTCAGGGATTGAGACCTGAAACCAGTATGTACTAATGAAACTCATATTTATAGCCCTATGCATCTCAAAATGACAAACACAAGCTTTGAGAAACACAGCTTCCTGTGTAAGCTGATAAGGTATGAAGCAGATAAGAACCCTCTTCAGATTTCCTTCTCACGTGTCTCTGTCTTCCCCACCTGGGGTTCTTTCCTCTCACTTTGTGACAGGTGGCTTGATTTCCCTTGGATGGCTGGAATGTGTCTCACAAAGGGAAATTAAATGTCCTTCAGCTTTTTCTAGGCTCTTGGGATCCTTGGGGTAGATCCTGAGGTTATTTTTTTTTGCATAGGCAGGCTATAGAAAAATATAGCTGTTTTTCATCTGTACAGAAAACATTCTGATCCTGGCGTAGTCCATAACAATGCAATTTTTGCTGTAGATAATCAAATTGTAAAAGAATGTAGATTTAAAAACCCAGCGGTCTAGCACCGAATCCATAAGAGAAAGGCTGCTAAGAAAGCAGTAAGTTTTGGACAGGGGTTTGGGAGAGTCTTCTCAGCAACGACTGCTGAAAGTCTCCACGGGGAGGGCAGTCAGTTTCTCTGAGGGGGCCTCTACTGTGAAGCAGAGAGAAGGCTGGAGGGAATGAAGTGTAAGAGGTCCCGGGGCGCCAAGGTTAATTGGGAAGGAGTCTGTGACTTGCAGTACATCCTGGAGTATCACTTTTGTCTAGAGAGGCCTCTTCTCCCTCTCCTTGACCTCTGGACAAAGGCATACATTAATTTACAGTTTCCCAATCATCTCTGCATGGTACCACCCACCATCTCCTTATACCTAGAATCTCTTCCAAGCTCCTTTTACAAGGTCGGAAGTTCAGCATTTGAAATCTGAGTCTATTGCATAATCGTGCTAGGCCTTTATTTTTCTCACTTGTGAAGTGGGGCTAATAATAGTGCGTACCTAATAGGATTGTTTTGAGGGTTAATGCATGTGAAACACTTCATACAGTATCTAGCTTTTAACCAGTGCTCAATAAATGTTAGCTGTTATTATCTTCACTATATTACAGTAAGTCTTAAATCTCCAGTTGTGAATCTATACTTACAGAAAACCACATGGTGAGGGCTCATAAGAAAATTTTTGTCCATTTTACTTGTAATGTGTATAATATAATTCACGTATGCTTGAAGAAGAATGAATTGGTAAAATTTTATTTTTCTTTGTGAAGCTGTCGTAAGCCATGAGAGGAACAAAGCTCCCAATAAATCAAATTTTCCAGATATCTGGACCTGATGAGCAAATTGGCTCAGCCCAGAGGAAAACAAACCCAAGGCCCTTTAGTATTTGTTTGATTCCCCTAATTCTGTTTCCAAGCTCTTTTCTGAGGACAAGAATTTTTTTAAAACTTGTGGAAAGATTTTTTTTTTTTGCCTCGATTCTCTCTTCAGTTTGCTGATTAAATGTCAATAAATCCCAGCAGCTGCAGGTCACCACTGGGTTTCAATAGGAAACCCTGATTCAGGACACATATTTTTCAATTGTATCAGAATGTGCTTTTGGAATCAAATCAGGAAATCTTGAAGGCTGGGGAACTCTTTTCTTTAAAGTTCTCCCTACTCATTGTTCTTTCCTCATGTCTTTAATGAATTGCTTTGGCTCCCAACCACAGACCAGATTGTGACAAATTAGGAAGGGAAAAAGCTTAAGTTATTGATTTGGCTTGAGGGAATTTTTGTGAGATTTCTGACCCAACCCAAAAAACCAACAACCCCAAACCCCAAATGATTCTCCATGTTTCGAGACCTTCTTCAGCTTCTGGACTGGGACCAACCTTGATAAGGAAATATCAGTCCATGCCATCAGGGTTATATACAGAGACCCCTAAATTCTCTGTGGTGCTTCATCATTTCATGATTTTGGGGAGCTAAAGCCAACTGCCTGGAGGCTGTCTCCTAAACCACATTTGGTAAAGGACAAAATGCTCTGGAGTTAATTGAAGAAAGACAGTGTGTTCATTAATTGTGGGCTCATAGTTGCTGTGATCACTCATGGGCCTGGTGGAAGCCTCCTAAATCTTCCCTTTACTCTTGGTCTTGTTAACAGAGTTGCTGCATTCACTAACTAGTCTTAAATCCTAAGGTGTTATGCATTGTTCAGAGATAAACTCATCAAAAAAGATGTAAGTGACCTGTCTTCTCTTGTCTCCTGGAAGTGGAAGCTGGATAATGTAAAATTTATTTTGTTATGAGGGAGAAGAGCCCAGATTAGGAAGTGGGTGTTGCCTTTGAGGACCTAGAGTAGAATCAATGGGCATTTGTCAATTTCTACTGAGACTATTTAGAAAATTACTTCAGACCCTCTTCAGCAATAATAGTAATAGTGATGTTAAGACTGACTAGCCAAGCTTGGATGATTTCCTTTTTCTTCACCTCTTATTTGCTATTTTTTTTCATTAAAAAAAGACTCTTCAACTATTTTTCTGTTTATAAAGTGCTTTCCCTACATTTTCTCACTTAATGATGGCAACAGAAAGTGGCATTATTTTACAGAGGAAGCATAGGTAAGGAGAGGTCCTGAGTTAAAATGTGCTCACGCAGATGGTTTGGTGGAAGATCTCGGGCCTCTTGCTTCGTGATCCTGGCCTCATCTGAGGGCTCTTTCATCAAACCTATTTTTTTTTTTTTTTTTGCGGTACGTGGGCCTCTCACTGTTGTGGCCTCTCCCGTTGCGGAGCACAGGCTCCGGACGCACAGGCTCAGCGGCCATGGCTCATGGGCCCAGCCGCTCCGTGGCATGTGGGATCTTCCCGGACCGGGGCACGAACCCGTATCCCCTGCATCGGCAGGCAGACTCTCAACCACTGTGCCACCAGGGAAGCTTTCTCCCACCTTTAAACTTATGTCTCCCACCTTTTAAACTTATGTCTGATAACACTGTTGGATTTTTCTAGATGCATCTCCTCCTTCAAAAAGGAAAGACAAGCATACATGCATACATAAATGGATATGGTTTCATTGTCTGAAACCAAGTCAAAGAAACTGTCAGCCCTATAAGATAATTATTTCAGGGAGGGAGGGGGTACCTCCAGGTCATATTCTGAAACTCAGGTTACTCTTTTTGATAAATGTTCCCTAACATTTAACTGATTTATAAATAACCATTTCATAAAATAGGTGAGGTATCCTCAGTTAGTTATCTCGGATCATGTAACAGGAAGCACGTGGCTCAAAGATAAGCATTCTATGAGTGCTTCATTGATATTTTATTTGATTGAGGCAGACATCAAATTATTTTAGCCTTGACGAGATTTGGGGAGTAAAGGCTATTTCCAACACCCTGTGTGAAACAGAACTTTGAAGGTTTAATGACCTCTTTTACTATATTCTGGAGCAGATTAAAAACAATGTCTAAGATAATTTTGCCTCTGCTAATGGCTATTGTCTTGGCTCACTGAAATGGTGAAGGATGGCTTCCTATCCAAACACGTGTCTTGGTAGGCTCCTCAGCTGTCACAAAAGAATGCTAACACTATTAAATGTTGCTCTTCTGCCTTACACATCTATACTCAGCTAGCAACACAGCATAGCAGCTCTCCAGGTATTTTCTAGGAAGTTCAATCTCAAGCTTATAGTCATTTAGTGTTTAGCGCAAGTGCAGTTGAGAGAAATAACTAGGATGATTGCTTGAAGGACATGTAGTTCATTTGCTCTTTTAAATATCCTAAAATACATTTCTGAACTTCATCAGCTCAGCAGGGACTGAGTACAGAGACTCTGTCATTGGGCCCTTGGAATTGTGTTTGAGATGATATCCATAGGCCTGTTATAAAACACAGCTCTAAAATTCTCACATTATATTCTTTCTCTCAAACAATGACTACTTTATGAGGAGTTGTTAGAGAAATTATTGTTTGAGCCAACAACTAACACATTACTGTACTTTCCCAAAGAAATTAGTTTATTTTTACCTTACAGACTGTGAAGTAAAGGGCAATAGACAGGACTTCTCTTTTTCTGTAGAATTGGTGGTCCACCTGGAACAGGTGTGTGGGTCATCATGTCAGGCATTTTTATTTGCATTAGGGACTCTAGCTGATCATCATCCTTCCATATTTTCTTCCACTTTACTTTGAAAACGTAAACCATTATTTTTCCTGTTGTACGTTCTTGAGTACAACATTACATTATTTTGGAGATGATCTTGTGTGTAAACCCTCTTGCATGTCTGAAGATGTTTTTATTGCCCTTTCATACTTGATTGATTATTTGCCTGAGTATAGAATTCTAAGTTCAAAACATTTTTTCCTTAAAACTGGAAGGCATCACTCCTGTGTTTTCTGTCATCCTTGTTGCTGATGAGAAATTTCATGTTGTTCTAATTCTTATGACTCTGGGGCTACCCATTTTTCTCCTTCTGGAAGTTTTTAATATTTTTCTCTTTGTTTTTTATCAAAATTTTATGAAGATCTGTAGGTCCATTTTCATTCATCCTGACTGGCGCTTGGTGGCCCTTTTGCTTTGAAGAGTTGTCTTACTCTGGTGCAGAGAAATTTTCTTCTATTTATTTGATTATTTCCTCCCATCCATTGTTTATGTTCCTTTCTCCTAAGTGTTTTTTTTTTTTCACATTTCTTTTTTGTCATTTTCTTATATATTTTAAGAGATTTCTTAAGTCTTATTCTTCATTCTGTCTTCCCTACTATACAGTTCGTGCATTAAATATTTTTAATTTCCAGGAGCTTTCTCTTGTTCTCTGTTTTCTTTGTTCCTAGCAGCTTGTTCTTGTTTCATGGATGCCATGTCTTCTTGAATATCTTTGAGGTACTAATTAGAATTAAAAAGAAAAACAACCCCCTTTCCCCACCTGTTTTCAGCATTATCTCTTCCCCTTGGATCCTTCTGTTTTGTGCTCTTGGTTTTTCTCAGATGTCTGGTGACTTATGGTTGCTGGTTTGTATTTACAAATGAAGGACTAGATGGATTAGTTCAGTTTTAAAGGTCTTTTTCCCTGTCAGGCCTCTCCTTTAAATAGGAGGACCAGTGATACAGCTAGCACACAGAGAGGTTTTTCTGTGTGTCTTAGTCCATTCTGTTTGCTATAACAGAGTACAAAGACTAGGTGGCTTGTAAACAATAAAAATTTATTTCTCACAGTTCTGGAGGCTGGGAAGTCCATGATCAAGGCATCAGCAGATTTGGGGACTGGTGAGGGCTGCTTCCTGGTTCATAGACGGTTATCTTCTTTCTGTGTCTTCAAATAATGAAAGGGGCAAGAGAGCTCTCTGGGGCCTCTTTTTGTTTTTCTTTTTGCGGTACGCGGGCCTCTCACTGTTGTGGCCTCTCTCGTTGTGGAACACAGGCTCCGGACGCGCAGGCTCAGCGGCCATGGCTCACGGGCCCAGCCGCTCCGCAGCATGTGGGACCTTCCCGGACCGGGGCACGAGCCCGTGTCCCCTGCATCGACAGGCGGACTCTCAACCACTGTGCCACCAGGGAAGCCCCGGGCCTCTTTTTTAACGACACTAATCCCATTCATTGGGGCTCCACCCTCATGACCTAATTACCTTCCAAAAGCTTTCAAATATCATCACATTGGGGATTAAGTCTCAATATATGAATTTGGGAGGGGCACAAACATTCAGTCTATAGCATTGTGGTTTAGTCAGGGTATCTGGCAAATCCCACAATTGCCTCAGTAAGGCAGGCTTTACGAGGCTGCTGTAGCTGATGTGGAGATTCAGAGCTTCTTCTCTCTTAGGCCTGAACACCCCCTCTTGGTTTCTTCCCTAGGCATGTTGCCTAGTCTCTTCAGTGGGTAAGGGAGGGGTACGTGAGAGGACCCAACTGGCTCAATTATAATTATTTTGGTAATTCTCCAAAACTAAGGTGATCAAATAATTTATGTTCCAAACTGAGACACTTTTAATTATTTTGCCAAGACATTAGGCATCACTGGGACTGTCACCCTATCTACAACACACTCTCAATCTTTGTATTTATTGGCTGAATTTGGAACTTCTCTGGGGCTCCATTGGGAAAACAACTCTTCTAAGTCTTTTGGCTAGCATTGTTCCTATCTTTTTTTATTATTTTTTTGGTCAAATTGATCCCATCTGATTTCTATTTTATTTTGTAGACTTTCTTTAAAATTTATGAGCCTCTGATAGCCCCATTCTTATTTTCCAGCACTGTTATGTTTTTATTCTTAAAAAAATATTTTCTGTCATTTCAGTGGGACCTGAGAGGTAAGGGAGGTAGAAGGACATGCTAACTTGAACTGGAAGTTCTTTTATTCCACTGTGAACATACTCTGGTTTACTATATTTTATACATCCATGTGTATCACTTACTTGTTTTTGGAACCAGACACATTTAGTGATACCAGTTGTGCAGGAATGAGCTTACTGTGTTAACTCATAAATCCCTTGATGAGCACTTTCCTTTCATTCCTCTCACACCTGGAAGGATGCCTACAAAATGTTGGGCATTAAGTCACTGAACCTCTGAGCAATCCATAGTGGGCGTTGTTTATGGGGGATTTGTGCTCTGCTTCCCCTTCTTGCAGGATGTAACTTATTGCCAACAAGGGTTTATATCCCCTCATGCACTGTTGTAGCACATGGAAGAATGTAAATTCCTACAAAGATAATTCAGGCCTAGTATATTCAGGTTAAAGGCAGAAAACTGTAGGGATTTAAAACCCAAAGCCAGAATTTTGCAGAGCTTAGTGAAGGGATGGAAAATCTTCTCCCAGAATTTATCCATGAAGGCTCAGTTCAGAAAGATAATACTTAATGGAAGTATAGAGACAAAGATGAAGTCTTAATAAGAAGATTTTAGAAGGAAAAAGAGGAGAGGACTTCCTGGCTCTGACAAGGTCTCGTGGGATAAGAGCAATGTGGATACCCAGGAGAGGATCCAAACTTTCCCAGCACAGAAATTACTCCTTTGGCCACTTTGGGAAAGGGCTATTCTCAGTCTTTGGGGAGGATGGTTACATGGAGACACTGGACAGGAGTCAAGATTCTGGTGTTTGGAATAAGTAAAATTAGACACAGAACTGTGGAATTCTATGCTTGGATGTGCTTCATATAAATGTGAAATTTAAAAATGATCATCATCTGAATGTATATGCTCTAAACTAAAGCCATCAATATACAAGTTAGCACGTCTGACTTTTGATTTAAGCTAAAGTTAATCTGTAAATTACACGCAGGAGGCCAGTGGGCCAGGTTAGCCTTCGCCATGCAGAAGAGACCCCCCCACACCAACCCCAAGTAATATCCACTGTTTTCCTGTCGGCAGTTTTACTATGCCTGGGTTAAGGTGGGGATGAATAAACAAATCATCTATCTTTCTAAGCTTTTAAGTCTCTCAGCCTCCAAAATTCCATTCTGGGCTTTGATATTTTTGCTCTTTGTTGGGGAATGATGAGAGAGGATGATGCTTTTATAGTCAGACTTTGAAATCTTTCTTTCAGGGGATGGTTGGTTGAGAGGTTGCTTCCTGGTGGGTTCTCAATTTCAGAGTTATACACAGGGAACTGACTTTATTAGATGGTAAAGAAGGAAGCCATGTAGGTGGATATCAAACAGATAAACACTCTACAAATAGTAGGAGCCCAACCATAACCAAAGACAGGGTGTCATTTGTCAGGAGCAGTCCTCAGAGGTGAACTTCATACTTGAAAGCTGAGCCACAGGGACTGTAGAGACATTTAGATTCCTCTTGGAATTTTGGGAAAAGGGAATCAGTTCTTATAACTCGTGGTGCCTGGTATACAGGGAGCAGGTGGTAAGATATTCTCCTATCTCCCTTCTTTCCCTGTTCATCTCTGTCTTCTTTCTCATCTTCCTTCTACTTCCAGCTCTCCTTCTCTTTGCTTTTCTCTTGCTCTTCCTTTCCTCATCCCTACTTTCCAGTCTCCAGTCTCCTTTATCTCTGTGGTTGTATGTACCTTCTCTAAAGTCAGACTCTTACCACATCCCTATACTTTTTACAATCTGTCACTTACCCAGGTGGGGAACTGTGGGATTAAGGGACTCCCAGGTTGAGATGGTCAGGTTATTTACTAGGAGAGTCCAACATTGCTGTCTGTTGGTTACTTGGCTGATCTTCCTTCCATAGCTTTCATTACTCCACCGTTACCCTTTTGCCAACTCTGGATTAAGTAAACATGGAGCAAGAACGTGCTGCCCTTACTACAAAAACATGCTCTGCTGGTGTTTCTGGGGCATTGTCTCTTCTTGCCCTCTACAAATTTTAATTTCTGCACTATGATAATCTTTGGGTTTGTTGTCCTATGGTTTTGTTATTTGTACTTGCTTTCAGGTGATATAGAAGTGTCCCCTGGCAGTAGCCAGAAAAATTGGGGCACCAGAGAAGGATATAAGCTCCTTTCTGGAAGATCCTGGTGAGCTGGAGCGAGGCAGAGAGAGAGCACAAAGATTGTGTCCATTGGCCTCCATTCCCTGAGAGCCTCTCCATAGTCCCATGTAAGAGTACCAAACCAGAAGCCTGCCCCACAGGCCAAAGCTTTTGGACGGGCAAACGGGCCTCTTTCTCAGAAAGACTGAGAATGTGTTTCAGTCAGCTGTCTGTGCAGTGCCCTGGGGGTGGTAGTCTGCCAAGAATAGAATCTTTGATTGTTACAGTCCCATGGGATCCAGAAACATAAGCCCATGGGCTTCAGAGTCAGGCAATCAAGAAGTGTTCCCTGGGTGGCAGCTGTGAAAACCAGGATCAGATGTAAAAACTGGGGCACCAGGTGTGTGTTGACGCTCCCCTCCAGGAGATCCTGGGGCTCTGCAGTGTGGCAGAGGGGGAGTGCAAAGACAGCACCCAGTGGAAAATAAAAATAAAAAAAAAAAAAAGAAAAGAAAAGAAAAATAAGAAAAAAAAGACAAGGGGGAAAAAGAATAAAGGAGGAAAAAAAAAAAGATGGCGCCCGTCCACATTAGCAAGGCAGAGGGAGATCAGGGAGATGGTACCCGCCAGCAACCGTCCCTGGAGAGTATCCCAGAGGTCTGTGCCCCTTAGACCAATGCTTTAAAATTAGTGAGTCTTTTTCTGGTGCTTTTCAAAGGGCTGCTTCTGTGCTGGGCCCTGGGATGGGTCTGCCTGAGGGCACTTAAAGAGCTCTTCCTCAGTTTGCCACAGCCCTGCCCCACTGGTCTTCAAAGCAGATGCCTTGGAGGTTGTCTCTCAGGTACCTGTCTGAAAAGTGGGGGTGCCCGATGTGGGGTCTGAACCCTTTGCTCCTCGGGTTGAAGCTCTGGGTTTTGAGTTGCCTCCCACTTTGTCTGAGGGTGGGGTTTATAGTGAGATTGTGTCTCAGCGTTTCCTACCTGCTTTGATTGGTTTCCCTCTTGTTTGCCCAATGTGAAGGGGTCTCTTAGCCAGTTTCTAGGTTTTGTTCTGAGGAAATTGTTCCAGATATATCTGTACATTCAGTATGTCCATAGGAGGAGGTGAGTTCAGGATCTTCCTAAGTTGCTACCTTGGACCGGGACTCTACATTTGCTTTCAGAAGAGATTTTATTTTTTTGGCCACTTCCAGCTAAGGGTAGGTCTCAGTCCCCTGATAATGTAAAGTTCCTCTCAATATGCATGGGTTGTTTAGAAATATCATCTTTGGCTCCGTGACTATAAAGCCAGTGACCTCACTGGCCACTTCAGTATGGTTTTGTTTGGCTATGTTATATCTTGTAACTCTGAAGCAAAAAAACAAAAAAAGATTCCTTTCCAGTGTGGCATTTGACTTTTAGCAGCTCCTTCTTTTTTAGGAACTACTTGAAGTTAACAGAAAGGGTCTTTGTGGAGTTGAAGGGATATAGAAATTGGAGACACATACTGTTTTGCTTTATGGCTGACATCAGAAAGACAATGAAAAACATTTCATCTTTCCATTTTGGGATTTTCCAATACACGTTCCAACATTTAGGCTGGAAAAAAACCAATGCCCTTCAAATTTCAAAAGAAAGAATTCTTATAACCTTGATGACAATCAAAGTAACCTATTTGATATTAGTTTAAAGAGTTGTATGTTTCTTTTGGTTGAAAATTTAATTTCATACCTGATTTCTCTCTCTTTAGAAGTGGAACGGATAGTAAAAGCCAATGACCGTGAATATAATGAGAAGTACCAGTACACAGTGAGTAAAACACTCATAGCACACACATGCTGGGGTAGGTCTGATCTTAAGGATAGTAGGATTCTTGCCTTCTAGAACTTTGATTTCACTAAAAACTTTGTTGGTCCATTTTAATAGCAAGGTGCCATATGTTTCCATAAATTCAGATTTTAGTAATGTTTATACATTTATTTCTATTCTGCGCTGAGTGGTTGGTATTCATATTGGTATGGGAATAAGATGAAGTACCTTCTTTCTCAAGAATTTATGCTTAATTCATCTTGGTGCCCATTGGGCACTCAAATAATGTAAGAATACTGTGAAAGCAGGCCTCCATGGTAGTACTTGGTGATAGAAGTGGTAATTAGTGGCTGATGGGTGATGAATAACATTTGGGGATTTTCTCAAAGCAACTGAGGCTGAATGTGGAAAAGTGCATGTAGGAGAAAGTTCCTAGACCTGAATGATTGTATTTATCAAGTGAGCAGTGAGAATGATTAGTTAAAATGTGTGATCTTTAAGCTTGTACTGAACTACTTTTTTTTTTTAATGAGAGTTTTCTTCATTCACATAAGAAATATTTATTGAGAGCCTCCTAAGTGACTGGCACTAGTCTAGAAACTTGGGAAACTCCGGTGAGCACTTTGTGAATTATTTCATGGGCCCTCATAAAAATCTCCTCATCTTTCCTTGACTCAACCTAAGTTGCTACATGAAGTTTTTTAAATAAGTTCTAAGAAAGATAACTGGTAGAATTGATGCTGTGGGTGACATGTGGCCTAGAAGACCTGCTGTGATTGTGTATACCAGCACATTAATGAAGGAAAGTCTCAATTCACAGAGGGGTTTGATGACTATAAAAGCATAGAAATGTAAGTGTCATGGGGTAAACTTTGGCAGTCTCCATCTAGGAACTAGCTAGAGGAGAGAGAATTTTGGCCAATGGATTATTTTTAGTATTTAGTTTCTGTTGGCAGTGTTTCTCCATACATGTGGAAGGCTACATTGGGCTATTATAGCTTGATACAAGTAGAGGCAGCTAACAACTGCTCTTTTCTCATACTGTGATAATCACGTAAACTTGTGATTATAATTTGATGTTCAATGTAAGTGTCTCTACAGGGAGTCAGCACACTGCCTCTGTGACAGATTTCTCATTAAAGTAATATATTGGCACCCTGATTTTATTCATCAGTCTTGTGAGCTTGGTTCAAGTAAATCTGTCCTTGAAAGAAGAATCCCTCGCAGGAGGTTGATGAATATGCTTTGTTGCCAGGGGTTGGGGGGCGGGGGACTACCTTCTCCATGGTGATTAATGCCACTCTGTGCAGCCTCCTGACCGCTGGTCATTTAGCCCTTCTGGTCATCACGAGACTTGGCCCCATGCCTTTCTATCCATTCTACCACTAGCTCTTTAACTCTAGAGGATGACCCTTGAAAGCCTTGACCACCAAATCCTAAATCAGAGGAGTAGATGTCTATATTTTAAGACCTTGGGGGCAAAAACCCAGTAATAAGTAATCTACTACTGGGTAATTATGCATTTACGTACTTGGCTTTATCCTTATTTTCCAATGTGTAAGAGGTATTTTCATTCTGTGAGTAGTAACTAGATAAGGAAAGCCATATTTTGTCTGCATTTTGTAAGATGATACAGTCTTTTATATTTATAGTTATTTTTACTTAATTTATGAAATATTTCAAACTTAGAAGAAAGTACAGGGAATAATATGACACCTGTGTGCCTACCACCCAGATTAAATAGATGTTAACCATTTGCCACATTGGCTTTTGATTTTTCTTTTAATAATAACATGCCAAGGATACAGAGATGGTTTTCTCTTGAGCTTGCATGATATTGAACAAAAGCACACAGGTGTGTAGCTGGGGCTGGGTTTTCTGTTGGGCTTCCTAACAATGACAAGGCAGTGGAACAATATTCTGGAGCTACAGCAGATGGAATAAGGCAGCTTTATCTTGGAGTTAAAACATACTAAGGAAAAAACCAAAACCCATTATGGGCTGGCAAAACCAAGAATGACAGCAAAAGTTGAGAAAGGGAAGGTGCAGAGCAGAGAGGGGCATGCGTATCTCAGGTCTAATGACCCCTACCGTGGCTCAGAGGGTATGAGCCAGGCCCTCCTAGAATGAGCAAGGGTCCCCACTAGACCTGGCTGGTGGTGTGTTGATTTGGGAACTCCCAACAGGATGTCTGGCCAGTGAGCTGTGGAACCCTTCTCAGCCCCAGCCTTTTCAGATACAAATTGGGGATATTAAAAGTATCTATTTCATAGAGTTACTGAACAGACTGAAGTAGAGTAACACACAATGACTCTATGAGCTAGTCTTTATAGAGATGGGATTTGAATCTATATCTATCTGATTTTTAAGGATTTTTGAGCACGTCCTACGTGGACTATCCTTTTAAGAAAGGCAGAACCCACGGGTCTTTTGCTCAGTCTTGCCTAGTTTAAAGGGTATTACTGCAAATGGAAGTGGATTTGAAGAAACCCCAACAGATCTCAGCGTGAATGCTTATAATAATTGATGAAGTAGTCTTCCCCCATAAGGCTGAAGAGGAGATGGGAATAAACTGAAAATTATAAAAAAGATGAAAGGAGAAATGGTGAAGTTTCCTCAAATGTAGTGGAAAGAGTGTTTGGGGATAAGATAGACCACAGTTTGAATCTTTTCTCTTTCTCGTTTGCTAACTTGTGATCTTGATTTATTTATTTTTCTGCATATCACTAATTTTACCTGTGAAATGGGGAATTTTCCTTATAGGATTATCTGCCAAAGGGTTAAATGAAATAATTTATATAAATATTTGATAATAGTAAGACTAGCTAATATGTATTAGATGCTTACTATGTACCAGGCTCTATGCTAAACTTTTTATATGGATTTTTTCTTTAACCTAACATGGCTGTGGGCAAGTATGCACGATAAATTTTAGATTCCCTATAAAGTACTGGATAAAGTAAGATATCAGTGAAAATAATGTTCGGAAGATACTGAGAAGTTGACTAAAGTTGTAAACTTTTTGCAGCAGATATCATGCTGAAAAGCTAGCAAATCTGTGATACTGAAGGTGTGGACGTTGCTGATGAATTATGCAGGGAATGCAATAGCAGAAATACAAATGCACCCAAAGCAAGAAGATTAACAGTGTAAACAACTGTGGTTGTAGAGAACAGCCCCCTGCACCTGCCGAATAAGCAATATGGCAGTGATAATGATTTGATGAGATACTTCTTGATTACCTACTCTGTGCAAAGCATTTGATGAGTTCAGGAAATATTTCTGACACTCTCAGTGTGGATATTGACAGATATATGGTTAACAGTGCTGATAATAACAAAGTTAGTTATAATAATAATAGTAGCTTACACATATATAGTGCTTACCATCTGAAAGGCAGGTAAGCCTAAGCACTGTATTATATTAAACTAGTTTAATCTCATAACTCTATGAAGAGAGCACTTTACTTATCTCACTTTTGTATATGAATACATTGATACACAGAGATCTCTCTTAAGTGATTTACTCAGGGTCACACAGCTGGATAATGGTTCCCATTCTTACAGCTGTGAGTCTAGCTGTGTACCAGGTACTTTACACATATAACTAATCTTCCACAAAACCCAGAGAGTTGAGGTGGAGTTCCATTTAGTAACTTGTCTGAGGTCACACTGCTAATAGGTAGAATTCTAATTTAGACTGGCCAGATTCAAAGCCTGTTTTGTTTCCATGATATCCTGCTGTTCTTTTGACCAGTCTTGAAAGACAAACTGCAACAACAAAAAACCCCCAAACAAATCCTCTGAATCTCCTTTCCTTCTCTTACATACCTGCTGGTAAAGTTTTTATACTCAGAAGACAAAGGCAGATAGAGGAGATATAAAGTTTTACAAACGTGAGGCTAAGAATGACCTTAAATTTTACCCTTAGCGTTTATAGATGAGAACTTGGGAGAAAAATTTACACAAAGCTCAGATAACTGGTATGATTTCCACAAACACAAAGACTGGCCAAGCAAACTTTTCTCTTTGAAGGCTGAAGGAAGATATTTCAATACCTAGAGGACATTAATTTATCAACAGACCCTTAAGCTTCAAAGCACTTTATAGGACATAGCACAGGCTTAAAAAATGATCAAAAGTGCTTTTAAAAGATAAAGCGTTTAGAACACAAAAGACAAGGTTAATGATTCTAAATGAAATTAGTTGGGAAATGACACATGGTATTGTGAAAACTGGAAGGTGGAAAACATAAAACAAGTGGGATTTCAGACTGCCAAGATATGTAACACAAAGTGAGACTGGAGAGTGAAGGAAGAGTGAGCTGAATGCTAGAATTATTATTCTCATTAGAAAGGAGTTCAAAGTTTTCTGGTTAATGATAGGAATGAATAATAGAAGTAATGAGAACAGTTGTATTAAAATATGTTAATAATGTTAGAAAAACGTGAGAGCGAGCCAGACAGCCACTCATGATCCCCACTAAAAGGAGTTCAGAGTGAATGGTAGAAGTACTGAAAACAGTTGTATTAAAATGTGTCGATGTCAAAAAATGTCAGAAAAAGTGTTGGATTAGTTATAGCTATTCCAACTGTATTAAAAAATAAAGAAATGTTGGAAAACATCGGTTCCCACTGGCTCCTGTTATTTTTATGTCTCACATCAGCACAGGCATACCCTACCCCCATTCAATTCTTTTGAACTCTAACAGAATTTGAGAAGGGGGATGAACTTGTCTGAGTGCTGAGAAACTTATCCTGCCTCAAACTCAGAAAGTTCAGTAAACGTGAACGCTTAACAACTTCTGTCTGAATGTATTTCATGCACGAATATAGATGGGAAGTTTCTAAAGGGCATTTTCCTGAGCTGAATTATTGATCCTATTTCAGGAAGTGTACAGGCTTATATAAGTTGGTGAAAATTTAACCAAGTAGTTTTGGATGATTTTAAAGAAAGCTTTCCATTCAAAAACTGTGATTCGAACACTTTAATTTATTTCTTGAATCTTGAGATGGCTTGTTGATATTATGGTTATTGGATGGAAGCTCTTGTTGCTTTTATGATTTTTGTGATTGGTAGAACAATGACCATTTGGGTTTTCCAAAAAGTGTTCATTCAATGTGGCAATATGGCTGATTATTAGCAGTCAGTGTTACAATGATGCCACCAAGTGGCATGAGCCCCTCCCACCCACTTAAATGGGGCTTTCTATGTTTCCACAGTCACTTCTCTTTTAACTCAGAATCAGTGGTTTGAGTGGAGTAAAAAATTATGGCCCACCATCATTCTGGGTGTGTGAGCTTGGACAGTCACTGGACCTCTTTAGACCCACATTGTAATGATGTGTCTGTGTTTCTCTGAGACCAGACTGGCATAACAGTAAAACCTGTATTCCTGTGTGCGTGGGTGAATCAATGAGTCCTAGTCCCTTTTTTTTTAATAGAAATGATTTTTAAAATTCAGTATATTCACAATGTGCCTGCTCTATGCCTAGTAACATGTGTGTTTGTTGACTTAATCACTTTCCAAAGAGGTTTTGAGGCCATGAACAAAAAGAATGTGAAGCTCAAAGGAGTAGAAACACATGAGGAAACTGGGATGGGCAGGGTATATTTAGGTGGGCCCCAAACTGCATGCTAGAAGGCCCTATTGCTTAGACTGGCAATGTGTTGAGTGATACCAGGGTTATTAAAAAAGCAGGTATAAATTTTGCTTTCCACCTTCAAGGAGCATGTATAATCTACTCCAGAAGAGAAGACCAGGACATAAGAACGAATTTGACAGTAGGTAGTACTGAAAAGGTAATGCTAAATTTTACTTGTGTGATGTGGCCTGTAACTGTTAGGGGAGTGAAGGGTGAGTGAAGTATTTGAGGAAGTGTCACCAGAGGAAAAGGGAAATGATTCAAGCCTCGTTTGTTTATTTGTACCACCAATGCTAGGAACAGAGACAGGAGCAAAGTCCCGAAGTCCAACCTAATTCATGGGAATTAGGGTGTGTCATGGGAAACGATAGTTCAGGTAGGTGAGACCTGTTTAAAAAAAGAATTTGAATATGAGGTAATAGGCTCTCAGGAGCTGAGTAGTCAACAGAGTGAAAAAGGATGTTATTAGCACTTGGGATTAAATAGATTCGATATCCAAATTGAAATGCCCAGGTTAATATGGAATGTAACTTGGGTGGGGTTAGAGTTGTAGATTAGGGATATCCATTGGAAGGAGGTGCTTAACACTAGGAGAAAAAATAGAACTGAAGGCAGGCGGCTGAAAGGTGTGGTGGTAGAAACTCCCCCACAGTTAAAGGGGGAGGGAGGGAGCCCAAGAAGCAGTGGAGAGCTGAGGAAAGCAGAGAAAGGGTGAGACGAAAGCTGGGGTGGGGTGGGGTGCAGGGTGGAGCCCCTCAGGGAACAGGAGGCGGGAAACCATATCTGATGGTAGGCGCTCATGAGCTAAGGCAAAACATCTTTAAGTCAGAAGGAAGCAGTTGGAGGACCTGAAGAAAGCAGTTTAAATTTTTTTTAAAAGTCCGGGGTTTGGAAGTCAGAGGTCAGGGGAAAAAACATGCAAAAAAAGAAGGGAGTGGGGTATAGCTCCCTTAATTAATAATTTGCAGTAAAAAAGAGAAATAGTATTTAAGCTTTCAGGCTCATTGAAATGAAGTGAAGCATTTTTGAATCAATTTTCTGACATTTTGACTATCCAAGTACAAAAAGCCTGTGGGAAGGTAAAACTCTAAACATTTTCTTTGGGAGACTCTTGGGATATCCACATGCTGGGACACATCCTAGTCCTGCTTTAATCCTTGGTCTGATGGAAAATTTGGATTTCTCTTTCTTTATTTCATGAGCAGCATAGTTGCACTGCCAACATGCTGTAGCTCCTCACCAAGAAGCCTGATAATCAAAGCAATTTCTGCACCAACCAAAGAGTACAGATGACGACAAACTCTGTGACCAAGCTGGAATTAGTTGTGGAAAGTGCCAGTAACTTGCATTTGTTATCGGTTTCTGGTTGTTGGTTGTTGCATGTTTTGTTTGTATTGCAGCGTTACTATAGTAGCAATGGCTTTTTAGCAAACATTGAAATGTCTTCTGTTTTGTGTGCTGTTAATATCTGTGTAAATTATTCTACGTTCTACATGACAGAGATTTTTATCTTTCTTTATAAATAATTACTTGAAGAGAAAAGATAATTTTTGGACATCTCTCAAATTCATTTTCATTCTGGATTCAGGACTTTAAAAGTATAAATGTTTTATCTTTTTAACATCTGATTTATTTAAATAGTGTTATTCTTTGGCTAAGCATTTGTCTGATTTTTTTGTTTCCTTAATTTGGTTGATCTGTTTTAATCTTTTGTTTTAGCCTCTGAATTCCTATTCCTAAACGTTCTAAAATGGCACATTAAGGTAATTAAAAAATCCAGTTAAGCTCTAAAACTCTGAAGTGTTTGTCATTTACCTGTTCCAGGCTTGAGATAATTTAAGCATCTTCATAAACTAGCTCCATTCCATCTGCTCTGTGAAGTAAGTTTCAAGTAAAGCCATGTAGATTAGGTTTATTTATTGATTTATTTTACTTTTACTTTATTCATTGCAATGATATAAAATTTAAAAGTTTCCAAACAATGTGTAATTGGCATTAAAAGAGTTAAGATAAGCTAATTTTGGTGTTAGAATTTTGGAGCTCTGCTGTAGCCTCACTGTGGTGGGACAGATTTAAACTAAGACTGAGAAATGTAAAGATGGAGCAGGAAGGAAAGTAACCTTCTGTGTGAAGCAAGAACTACAACTGCCATTTCCTTTGTTGGCAAATGGTTTATGAAAGTAATCCATAAATCAATCACGTGGATAACATTGGGCAAGTTCAGTAACAGTTGAGAGCTTAATGGAAAAACCACAACCCCAACGGTATCAAGGTTTTTAACCCTGTTTTGTAATTTTCTTTACTGGACCAGTTAGTTTGTTTCTGTGATTCATATTATTAAAAGATAGTAACTCTCACATTTTATGTTCTGTAGTGGAAGGAGTAATCAAATCATTTGTGTTAACAATGTAGTCTCAAATTCATGTCTACTATTATAAAACCTGTGCTCAGGTTACTGTTGAATTTTATATCTGACTTTCTATATGCAGTGTCTTACAAAAGTAAACTAGGCATTAAAGTTAAATCTGGAGGTAATTTAAAAATGATGCTAGGAGTTGATTAGGGGCCATATATATAAATGTGTGTGGCATGTTTATGTGCATGTAGGAAGGGCTGTAGTTATAAGAACGGGTAAGAATGTTCTGGCTTGAATGGTGAGAGA